>NW_027418606.1:0-69324 GCF_009905375.1 Apium graveolens
AACCCTTAAATCTTTCAGGTTCCGGATTAGGTTCCCTAGTTGACTCCCACAACATTGTTTTTTTAGCTAACTCCTCAAAATATTGCCAAGCTTCTTCCTCATTTTTATTCATAAATTTACCTTGGCACATAGACTCTAACAAAGCAGTGGTTTGACTGTCTAAGGCTTCATAAAGAATTTTACAAAGTCTCCATTTTCCTATACCATGTTGAGGACACTTAGACAAAAGCATTTTAAATCTATCAAAATACTTCCAAAAGGACTCATTTCGATTTTGTTAAAATTGGTTGATTTCATTCCTAAGTTTGTTTGCCTTATGGTTTGGAAAATATTTTTTAAGAAAGATAGACATAAATCCATACCATGTGGAAATAGAATTAACGGGTAGACTATACAACCATTGTTTAGCCTCTTCTTTTAAAGCAAAGTTAATAAGTCTGAGCTTAATGGAGTCTGAGCTAAGTTGTTGGAGTTTTTGTAAAGCACATACTTCCTCAAATTCTCAAATGAAAAGATATGGATCCTCTCCCTCTACCCCAAAAAACCTAGGTAACATGCTAATGTGGTGATGTTTAATTTCAAAATTGTTCGCGGTTACTTCAGGTAGGACTATGCATGAGGGTTCAGCGGAACGAGCGGGATAATAACGGTCTTTAAGTGAGACAGCCATGATTACAGGTGGAATTTCTACTTCTTCTTTTGACTCAATTTTAGTGGATAAAGAAAAGTTAGTGGGTGAAGAGAAGTCAAGTTGCCTTACTACTTTAGGAGATGAAAGGTTAAAGTGTTTTATTAATCTAGATGAATGGTCTCGAACCCAATTACTTTGCATATAAGACAAGTAATCACGTAGCATATAAAAGCTATAAGTCAACAAACAAGAAAAATTGGAAAATCAAAAATAAAAAAACTTAGATCTATGGGTAATCCTAAAAAAAATCTAGACAACTCCTAACTTTTGGACCACCAAAAAGTCTATAAATCTAGATCTATTCAAACTGATTGGCCAGGTAAGCGGGGGCACTTCCTTGTAAACAAGGCGCTGAATTAGAGAACCGCTTGCATAGTCGCCAATCCAAATTGGCCAGGTAAGTGATACACTTTCCTTGTCACCAAAAGTTCGAATAATTCCAAATTTACTTCCTCTTTTAAGTACCTTTCTAATTGAGCTCGAAATCCTAGGGCCAACGTATACTTAATTTTATTAAGGTAGGTGAATGCAAGATGAAGGAATTAGTGATTTGTGGGCCAAGGAAAGGGTGATGAAATCCCTCACCTTATCTTGTAATGGGGTGGCGCCCTTAAAATTGATTAGATGATGCAGCACACAAAGAACAAGATAATAAACACTTATGGATGCACCATACTACTTGTATTATTCTAAATTGTGCGTACCTCTTTCCTCCAGCAATCACCACAATTGTATAAGATGGAAAGCAATAAATACAAAAAGAAAATCTAGATGATGTGATCCTACGTGAGAGAATGAATGATGCAACAAATTGGTTTTTAACAATTAACTAACTAATATTTTTATTTTTTTTATATTTTTATTTTTTTTGGATTTTTCAATAATAAAAGTGAAAAGAAAAAAAATAGAGAGGTGATACGGAATACCGAAGAGTGCTTTAAAAATTTCAAAAGAGACGGCGAGGCCTCCTAGCGATCTTCTTGTCCAAACTTTCCTCCGCTTCACGATTCCCTAAAAAAACAAAGAGATAACAAAAAAAACTAGTCTGAAGAATTAAATATCAAGGAGCGAAAATTAACAATAGTCCCCGGCAGCGGCGCCAAAAACTTGATTTGTAAAATAACTGCAAGTACACAGCGGTTAATTGTAGCAAATACAGGTCGATCCACAGAGACTATGAATTTTCAAAACCCTAACAATTTAAATCAGGAGAACTAGACAATAAGATTTGAGAGGAGTTTGAATTAACCTAATTAGCAAATAGATCAAATAATATGGAAAACCTAGGAATCCGAATCTGTTAATCAATCACAATTAAAATCTACTTGCCCTAAAATCAATTCTCTTTTCTTCACAAATAAATTTTAATTAACGAGACAAGCATATACTATGAAACTTGCTATCTAACAATAGCCCATCAAAACTTCATGGAGCAAGCATAAGTTATGAAAAATAAATGTGGTAACAATAATATATCAAAATCACTTTGTCAATTAAATAATTAGGCACCAAGAAAAATCATGAGAATCAAATAATAGGAACGAGAAGATATCAAAGCAATTAAATTAACTTCATCTTCATCATAGGGAACAAATTTAGCTACACATGATAAAAAGATGAACAAAACAAATAACTAATTGGGTGTCTTGGGTGTAAAATACAAGAGGGGAGACCCATATATATAAAGAAAATATGAGGGTTTGGGTCTTGGAATACAAGTAGGATTCCTAAAGTAAATCCTTCTTCTTTTCCAATAAGTATTCTAAGTATTCTATTTATCTTCCAATTCCCTTGACTTCTAGAATAGTCCACCTCCTTCCTTATTTGCACCTTTTCTAACTCGAATTCTGATTTTATTTATTTTCCTATAAAACAAAGCAAAACAATTTATTTATTAACAAAATTATGAAAACGGACATAAAATAGGTATTAATAATATGCAATAATATGGACCTATCACTGGTCTTGAAGTAAATCTTCTCAGTGTCATCCAGTTTGCAGAAAAAGGTTTTAAAGTTATGTTTGACAAAAAAGAATGCATTTTTATCAGCAAGAAAACCTATGAAGTTGCTCTAAAAGGAGCAAGGAAAGGAAGCTTGTTTGTTGCAGACTTGGACTCAACAAATGAAAATGAAATTTATTGCTTCTATACCAAGGCATCCACATAGCAAAGCAAGTTATGGCATAAGAAACTCCCACATCTAAACTACAAGGCAATCAACACTCTGGTCAAGAAAGAATTGGTGAGAGACATGCCAAAATTAAAGTTTGCTCAAATTGAAGTCTGTGAAGCTTGTTGTAACACCCCCAAATTCAAGGTCGGGAATTCGGGTTGTTACGATCACTTAATATTGTCTAATAAATAATTAATCCTCTTGTCACATCATTACTCGACCTTTTTAACCAAACTCACACACACACAGGTTATATGCTTAGAAATATTACTAAATTAACGTTAAAGTATTTAAGTTATTACAGACCAAAGGAAATTATCTCAAAAGGGTGAACGCCGAGAACAGCTCTACATGAGACTGGCTCAGGTCACAATTAGTCTTGGTTCAAGTACTCAAAAGTAAACTATCTCTACTCGTCTACCTGAGGTGGCTGGCGGACGAACAGTCTACGGTACTCACGTGCGTCCCATACCCGCTTGCGGGCAGTCGTCCTGGTTCGGGCCATGCTGGTAATTTGTTGTGATATGATATTTATAAAAGCAAGAGTGAGCACTAACGCTCAGCAAGATATAGATATCCATTATTTAAATATGATCATTTAGGGAAAAACAACCATTAAGCATTGTATATTTGATAGGGATAAATAAATTATGATAGTATAATTAAATACTGCAAGGTGTGGGCTGCCAGGCCCAATAACTAGATCAGGCCTGATGAAATAAAGAAGACCCAAAAGCCCTGATTATTAATTAATTTCGTAATTAATTAATAAGGAAAAAATCAGCTATTGAGAAGAGTCCCGATAAGGATATAAATCCTTATAGATTAGCCTCAAGGGGACCTAAAAGGATAAGGAATCAGTTTCCTACTATCTAGGACTCCAAAGTCCATTCTAATTATGAGACTTGCCCACCAAGTCTCCTATACCAAGTCCAATTCAAGGACTCCCAACATATATATAAGGGGCCTCACCCCACAAATCAGAACTACGTTTTTTGGCTTGATTCTCTAATTTACAGAGATACGTAGGCATCTCGTAAAGGCAGAATTAAGCTACGATACACGAGAGCAGCCATTAAAGGCCTTGAGCTCCCGAATCTTAGTAATAAATACAGCAAATAATAGCCTTAGTTTTTTATACATAACATTTGGCGCCGTCTGTGGGAAGCACAACAACAACCATGGCGAGAACACGGAGAACAATTGGAGCTCTAGAGGAAGGAACACCATCAGAGACAACCCAGGTGATTTCATCAATCGTGGAGGTTCATCCCCATTCAACTTATGCATCTACTCAGGGGGAAGCCCAGACAGGGGCAACTCAACCCCAGCTACAAGGGACAACTCCCCCGACTATTCAAGGTACGAATCCTCAAGTTCAACAAGTACATATACCTGTGAATTCTCGACCCGTCGGGTATGAATATTCCAACTATTGTTACTACTAACCCCCCTTATGGGATGCCCCTTCACCCTGAGGTTGGAGGAAGCGGATATGCTGGGCGAAGCGAAGCACGAGGGCAGTCGCCCCCCTATATACGAGGTTTGGGTCCTATCCCTGAGGATCGGACATTTTCTGGTCCTTACACTGAGAGAGACTCCGAATCTTCGGATGATGAAGTGGCCCCGAGAAGGAGGCGTCCTGGAAAAGAGCAAATGGCCGATGGAAGACAACGCCCCCAAAGCACCCCAGGGGCGAATCCCCAAGAAGTGCAGGAAAGGATCAGGGCTCATGAGGCTGAAATCCAAAGGCTGAGGCGTGATTTGGAGGCTCACCAGGCCACCAGACCCCAGATACCTTCTAGGGGGAGAAATCCTCCTCCTGTCATAGACCTGGATGGTCCGGTAAGAAGAAGGGCTGCTGTCCCAAGAACTGATCCAAGCAATCTCCTTCCCCTTGGAGATCCTGATGATCCAACTCCACCCTTCACAGAAGAGATAATGAATGCCCATATCTCAAGGAAATTCAAGATGCCCAATATCAAAGTCTATGATGGTACGGGAGACCCCGCTAATCATGTTAGGACATTCTCTAATGCACTGCTGCTGCAACCCGTGAATGATGCTATAAAGTGTCGGGCCTTCCCTCAAACCCTGTCGGGTACGGCTCAAAGATGGTACAGTCGCCTGCCCCCAAATTCTATTGGATCGTTCAGAGAATTAAGTCAGGCTTTTATTAAGCAATTCATCAGTGGAAGAGTCCATGAGAAAAGTTCAGCATCTCTTATGAGTCTTGTGCAGGGAGCTAAGGAATCCTTGAGAGATTACCTGAATCGTTTTACAAAGGAGGCTTTAAAAGTCCCAGACCTTGATGATAAGGTAGCCATGATAGCATTGCAACAAGGAACCAGGGATGAGTTTTTCAAGATATCCTTGGCCAAACATCCCCCTGAAAACATGTTGCAACTCCAAGAGAGGGCAGGGAAGTATATCAAGGTTGAAGAAAGTATGAGGAAGACCGTAGTAAGTAATGAGCCCACTGGAGGCAAAAGCGAAAAACTGATCTAGAGTATATCGCTAAGGACAAATATCCTAGAACCGAACAAAACCCTGATTCAACCCCCAAGAAGGGAGGACCTGGGCAAAAGTTCACTGAATACGCTAAGCTGAGTGCTCCTAGAAGTCAGATTTTGATGGAGATTGAGAAAGATAGAGATATTCGCTGGCCTAAGCCCTTGAAGGCTGATCCCGCCAAGCTAGATAAGAGCAAGTATTGCAGGTTTCACAAGGATGTTGGCCATGACACCGATGAGTGTAGGCAATTGAAAGATGAAATTGAGTTTTTGATTCGAAAAGGAAGGTTGAACAAGTATACTGGAGATGGAGGGGACAGAAATAATAATGGAAGGAAGAACTTTAAAGATCGTAGAAGGGACCAAGACGATCAGGGGCGGAATCCCCAACCCAGAGGGCCGGTTATAAATGCAATTTTTGGAGGACCACGACGCCCTCGAGGACCTGTGATAAACACGATCTTTGGAGGTCAAACTGCTGCTGGATTGTCCAAAAATTCCAGAAAGGCATACACCAGAGAGGTTATGCATATTGTTGGCGAAGCCCCGAAGAGGGCCAGGACAGAAGTAACATTGGCTTTTGATGATTCCGACCTAGAGGGCGTGAAGTTTCCCCATGACGACCCGCTCGTCATAACACCGATAATAGGAAATAGCCCGGTTAAGAGGGTCCTTGTGGATAATGGTGCTTCTGTGGATATCTTGCTCCACGACACCTATCTAAGGATGGGGTATAACGACTCTCAGTTGACACCAACCGACATGCCGATATATGGATTTGCTGGAGTAGAATGTCCTGTGGAAGGGATAATCAAATTGCCAACCACCATAGGTACGGAGCCAAGGCAAGCAATGCAGATGCTGGATTTCGTGGTGGTAAAGGCTAGTTCAACTTATAATGCTATCATGGGGAGAACAGGGATACATGCCTTCAAGGCAGTCCCCTCTTCCTACCATTCAGTCATGAAGTTTCCCACCCGAAACGGGATTGGAGAAGAGAGAGGAGATCAAAAAATGGCTAGAAGCTGTTATGTGGCCTCTTTGAGGGTAGATGGAGTCGGGGGGCAGGTTCTTCCTATTGAAGATATGGATGTTCGAGAAAATGATGAGAATAGAGGAAGGCCAGCAGAAGAATTGGTTTCGGTTCCTTTAGACCCCGAGAATCCTGAGAGGATGACTTTCATTGGAGCCACATTAGAGGAGCCCCTTAGAGGGAAGTTAGTGAAATTTTTGCAAGAAAATAGTGATGTGTTTGCATGGTCAGCAGCTGATATGCCAGGCATAGACCCGGAGTTAATTACTCACAAGCTAAACGTGGATCCAAGCCGGAAGACAGTGAAACAAAAGAAAAGAAATTTTGCCCCGGAAAGACAAGAGGCTATAAAACAGGAAGTAGAAAAGCTCTTAGAGGCTGGTTTCATTGAGGAGATTCAATTTTCAGAGTGGTTAGCAAACCCTGTAATGGTGAAGAAGGCTAATGGAAAGTGGAGGATGTGTATAGACTTCACTGATCTGAATGATGCATGCCCCAAAGACTGTTTTCCGCTGCCTAGAATTGATACTTTGATTGATACCACTGCTGGACATGAGATGCTGAGTTTCATGGATGGATTTAGCGGATATAACCAGATCAAAATGCATAAGGATGACATTCCAAAGGTATCATTTATCACTGACTTTGGTGTTTATTGTTATCTTGTTATGGCGTTTGGTCTCAAGAATGCAGGAGCCACCTATCAAAGGTTGGTGAATAGAATTTTTAAGGATCTTATTGGTAAGACTATGGAAGTCTATGTTGATGACATGTTAGTCAAGAGTCTAGTAAAGACTGATCATATAGCCCATTTAAGGGAAGCTTTTGAGGTCCTGAGGTACCACAAGATGATGTTGAATCCTACGAAGTGTGCTTTCTGAGTAGGATCTGGAAAATTCTTGGGACTGATGGTCTCAAAAAGGGGAATTGAGGCTAACCCGGATAAAATAAAGGCGATCCTGGACATGGAACCACCAAAAACTGTTAAGGATGTTCAGAAGCTTACAGGAAGGGTTGCTGCGCTAGGACGATTCATCTCCAAGTCGCTAAAGAGCATCAAAGACTTTGTATGGAGTGAGGAAAACCAGAAGGCATTTGAAGAGTTAAAGAAGTATATGGCCCAGGCCCCATTGTTGGCCAAGCCAGTTCTGAGTGAAATTTTATTCTTGTACTTGGCTGTTTCAGAGAGCGCCTTGAGCGTGGTGTTGGTTAAGGAGGAACTGAAAGTCCAGAAACCCGTATACTATGTTAGCAAAATTTTGCATGGTGCTGAGTTGAATTATTCAACTATTGAGAAATTCGCTTTAGCCTTGGTAATGGCTTCAAGAAAGCTGCGTCCTTATTTTCAAGCTCACCAGATTGAAGTGCTAACAAATCAGCCACTAAGAAATATCATTCACAGTCCCAAGGCAAGTAGGAGACTGATTAAGTGGGCAATAGAGTTGGGAGAGTTCAATCTCAAGTATAAGCCACGTACGGCCATAAAAGCCCAGGCACTAGCTGACTTCGTGGTGGAATGTACCATACCCGACCAAGAAGTCGGGGGGCAGGAAGATACCATACCTCAAGACAAGGGAGTCGACAATGGGGACAAGGAGAAAGAATATTGGGTTCTCTATTTTGATGGAGCATCAAAAATAAATTCCAGTGGAGCGGGGTTGGTTTTGCAAAGCCCTGATGGATTCTTAATTGAGTATGCTATGAAGCTAGACTTCCCAACCACAAATAATGAGGTAGAGTATGAAGCCCTGATTGCTGGCCTTGGTCTAGCTGGGACACTTAGAGTCAAAAACTTAAAGGTCCGTAGAGACTCGAAGCTGATCATATCCCAGGTAAAGGGAGAATTTGAGGCAAGGGATGATACGATGGCTAAGTATGTTCGCCTAGTAAGGGCTGTGATGACCCAATTTAATGAATGCCATGTTGAACACATTTCAAGGGAAGAAAATGCTAAAGCAGATGCGCTATCAAAGTTTGCTTCATCTGAGATTGAAGAAAGTTTAGGAAGTGTGTACTTCCGTGTTTTGAAGACACGAAGCATAGATGTTAAGCTTGTGGCTCCCATAGGCTTGGGGACGTCATGGATTGATCCCATCAAGGCTCACATTCAGACCGGTTGGTTGCCAAGCGATGCAACTGAGGCACGGAAGTTAACTATTCGAGCACTAAGGTACTCCTTGATAGATGGAATTCTGTATAAGAGATCTTTCGTGGTTCCTTACTTGAGGTGTCTCAGGCCCGACGAGGCACGTTTGGCTCTTGAGGAAGTGCATGAAGGTATTTGTGGGCAACACTTGGGGGGTAGGGCCTTGGCTCATAAGATAACCCGTTTAGGCTTCTATTGGCCAGAAATGATGGCTGATGCCAAAGAATACGTGAAGAAATGTGACCGCTGTCAGAAGCATGCACCTGTTGTTAGACAACCCCCCGAGATGCTGACCTCTATCAACTCGCCGATTCCTTTTGCTATGTGGGGAATGGATATTTTAGGGCCTTTTCCTATGGCCACGACACAAAGGAAGTTTCTGATTATAGCCATTGATTATTTCACCAAGTGGATCGAAGCCAAACCCTTGGCCAAAATCACAACTAAGCAGGTTGCACAATTCCTGTGGGAAAACATTATGTGCCGATATGGAATTCCCCGTATCCTCGTCACTGACAATGGAACACAATTCAACAATGAGGAATTCAAGAAGTATTGTGAAGAAAATGAAATTGAGTTACGATTCACCTCTGTGGCTCACCCGCAAGCCAATGGGCAAGCAGAGGTAGCAAATCGGATAATCCTGGATGGACTAAAGAAGAGGATCGAGAAGTCAAGAAATAATTGGGTGGATGAAATACTTCCAATATTATGGGCCTACAGGACTACCTGTAGAGTCACGACAGGAGCAACTCCCTTCATGTTGGCATATGGGGCAGAAGCAGTAGTTCCAGTAGAGATATCACATTCCTCTCCAAGGATTCAGGCTTTCAATGCAGAAGAAAATGAGGAAGGGCAGAGGTTAGCCCTGGATTTAATCGATGAAGTGCGAGATAAAGCACATGCAAAGATAGTAGAATATCAGGAAAAGGCTTCATTCTACTACAACCTAAGGATTAAAGAGAGGTTTTTTAAACAAGGTGATCTAGTCTTGAGAAAAATAGAGGCTTCTGATGTCGGACAGAAAGGAAAGCTTGCCCCGAATCGGGAAGGGCCGTACAGAGTCAAGAGCGTTCAGGGTAGGGGAACCTACAAGCTGGAAACTATGGATGGTTTTGAAGTCCCGAGGACCTGGCACGCACAAAACTTGAAGGTTTACTACGTATAAGATAGGCGAAGTACGATTCTCACTTGTCATCGTGACAAGTAGGTTTAAAAGCACCTTGAAGCTTTGCTTGCGTAGGATTTTATATTCCAGTAGAATTTACATTGTCTAGTTATTGTTGATTAGGGTCGAACCCATGCTGTGTAAGGTTTTGGAAAACCAGACTTCATATTAAAGAGTTTGAAATTATTTCAATCTAAGGATGTTTAAAGTTCAAAATTGTAAAGTTAAAATAGAAAGAGGCAAGAAAAGCAACATATGAAATATAACCCCGGAGGGTAACAAGTTCTGACATGAATGAAGTTCAAAAAGAAGATATACAAAAAAAAACTTAGGCCTTGGAAGGCTGAGATTCCTCGGAACCACTATCCGAAGTCTCCTCGGATGTCTCAGTCGTTCCTTCGGACGTCTCGGTCGTCCCCTCCGAAGTCCCTGTAGAGGTTCCCTCTGCGGGAGATGTTGGCTGTTGAGGCGCTGCTCTTAGAGGCTCTTCCACCCTGGCCTTCTTAGCGACAGGCTCAAGCTCCTCTTCGGAAGAATCTTCCTCCTCTCCATCCTTGATCATATCAGAAAGCTTCTCAGTAACACCTCCAAGCTCTGGAACTCGCACAGGGCAAGGAAAGGAGGACTGCTCGAGGACCTCTGGAAAATCATCCTGGATGGCCTCCACAGCAGCGTCCCAGCCCTCTTTGTAGCTAACTGGGTGAAGAAGGGCATCATGCTCCACCATCAAGTCTTTGAATTCCTGGGTGTCCATCCAGCCATCAAAAGCTTTGTCCTTATGCGCATTCAGAGTGACATTTTCTGCCCGGGCCATTTCCAGGTCAGAAGTGGAAGAGGCCAATTGAGCTTCAAGGGCCTCTATTTTTTGGTTGGCCTCCTCCAACTTCTTGTTGGCATCTTCCAGGCCAACCTTCCAAGCCTTAGCTTGGTGAATTGCCCCTTGGAAATGGGCGTTAGCCTGCAAGAGAAACAGCAGAAGTTTAGAAAAGAAACATGGAAAGATAAGTATGAAGGGCATAGGTAAAGGACGTACCGTCGCCAGAGCCTGGGCTCCAAATAGCTCATTCCCCTCTAAGTCCTGTTGAAGGACAAAATCTTGATAGTCCACCGGGGAGATGGAATGCTTAGACCATTCCTTGGACAGCGCCGTGCTGCCCACGATTGAGTCCTTGCCCCGGATCCCCCAGGCAGGTTGAAAATAGGCCCCTGGCCTCTGCTTGGTGCGCAAAACTTG
Source organism: Apium graveolens (assembly GCF_009905375.1). NCBI lineage: Eukaryota > Viridiplantae > Streptophyta > Magnoliopsida > Apiales > Apiaceae > Apium > Apium graveolens. The sequence continues at coordinate 10,960 of NW_027418606.1, forward strand.
GTTGGGGCCTTCCTCGCTTGGCTCCATTGCCTGAAGGAGGAACTCAGGGAAGCGATCACCAAGTCGAGGGTCTTTAAAGACCTTCCCAGCCCTCTTCATCCTGGTTGTCTCCAGGTCCTTAGGCTTAGTAGCCTCCTCAATCTTCTCAGCCACTGCAACAAATGAAGTCAGTTGAAGATCAATGGAATAAAAAATGAAGGAAATAAAGGAGGTAAGAAAGGGAACTTACTTTTCTTATGAATGGGCGAGAGGCCGCGTTCTACCAAGATGGTCTCCCGGATAAGATCCCAAGAATGGGAAGTACCGTTGTCTTGTGTAAGGAGGTTGAAAGCTCTAGCCTCCTCCTCAGACAAAGTTATATCATTTGGGCTCCCGTCCACGGCCAGCCCAAAGGATGATCGAAACAGGGAGCCCCAATCTCCACCTTCCCAAACAATGAACAAGAAATCTTTCATCCACCCCAAGTTGTTGTCAGGGATGGACTTCCCATTCACGATATGGGGGATAGTGGGGCGCAGATTTATAGAAACCCAACCCGGACTTTTGTCAGGGCTATTCTTGAACTGAAAAATCTTTCTGAAGACAGCAACAGATGTGGGGACATTGTGCTTGGCGCATTGTGACAGATAGCACAGAATCAGCCTCCAAGAATTAGGGGGAAGTTGGCAAGGGCTGATGCCCACATCAGCCAGTAGCAAAGGAATGAATGGATGAACAGGGAGTCTGATACCTGCCCTTAGAGTATCCCTATAGACGCATAGCGCGTCCTTCTTCCACTGACAGGCCCTGTCGGCCGGACCTGCAAGAACCAGCTTAAAAGGTTCCTTAATTCTGAAGCAGCTGCTCAACTTTTCCAGCTCCTTGGGGTCTCGCAAGGCACTGATATGATCGTGCGCGTCCAGATGCACATCAGTCGGGTACTCGTCCCCTCGAGTGTTTATCATATCGATTAAAGAAGTGTACCTCGATCGGATAGGGAACTCGTTGGACTTTCTAGCCACGTTTATCTTGGCCAGGCGAGTCATTTTTTTGTCAGCCATCTAAAAAAAGAAAGGGGCACGTAAACAGGCTATCTTAAAACAGCACACAATGGAAAAATAGACACGAAAAGCAAAGGGAGGAATTTTACCTGAAGAAGCACTCCTGAAAAAGGCCTTGAGCTCCGACTTGCTGTTATTGCTCTGAGAATCTTAGCAGGAGGAGAAAGAAGAAAACTTAGAAATGAGAAGGTAAGAAGTAGTAGCCTCTCCTCAGTTCTTTATATAAGAGGAAAAGGAAGTTGAAGGGACGAAAGCCCATTAAGAACAAAGGCCCATAGGAAAAAGCCCAGAAAAAGGATAAATCCCAGAAAATTAAGGATAAATCCCAGAAAATTAGGGAAAAATCCAGAAAATTAGGGAAAATCCAGAAATTAAGGAAAAATCCCAGAAAATTAGGGAAAAATCCAGAAATTAAGGGAAAAATCCCGAAAATCAGGGAAAAAATCCTGAAAATTAAGATAATTCCTGAATAAAAGGAAAATTCATTGTAAATGTGTAGGTCGCTCCACACTTTACGTAAAAACGAAACCCTGTAAGGGAATAAACAGACTTAACTTCTGCGAAACCTAATCAATGTTTCCCAAAAGTTGGGGGGCAAATGATAGGGATAAATAAATTATGATAGTATAATTAAATACTGCAAGGTGTGGGCTGCCAGGCCCAATAACCAGATCAGGCCTGATGAAATAAAGAAGACCCAAAAGCCCTGATTATTAATTAATTTCGTAATTAATTAATAAGGGAAAATTCAGCTATTGAGAAGAGTCCCGATAAGGATATAAATCCTTATAGATTAGCCTCAAGGGGACCTAAAAGGATAAGGAATCAGTTTCCTACTATCTAGGACTCCAAAGTCCATTCTAATTATGAGACTTGCCCACCAAGTCTCCTATACCAAGTCCAATTCAAGGACTCCCAACATCTATATAAGGGGCCTCACCCCACAAATCAGAACTACGTTTTTTGGCTTGATTCTCTAATTCACAGAGATACGTAGGCATCTCGTAAAGGCAGAATTAAGCTACGATACACGAGAGCAGCCATTAAAGGCCTTGAGCTCCCGAATCTTAGTAATAAATACAGCAAATAATAACCTTAGTTTTTTATCCATAACAATATCCAAGGTTTCTAAAAGTTTATATGTTTGTCACTTTTATGAAAAACTCAACTTTAAATGTATCAGTTTAATCAGCTTATACTCGTACTCATTTTATCTCAAAATCTCAATATGATGCTTGAACCAAGATTCTCGAATGGATGTGATATATATTCATCAACAACCTTATTTAAAACTCAGCCTTATCGGCCTTCTGCTATAGGTTTCATAACAATTTATCTGAAGTGGAGGAAAGGGACTATACTGGAATAAACCACGTACCGGTGATCAGCCGAATACGAAATTTTCTCTACTAGTAGAAGAAATACGAACCTAGCCGCCTTTGGGCTTATCAAGACATTACACGATGGTTGCCCATTTCCGTGCAAGTCCGAAAGTCAATGGTCACAGAGACCATATAACTGTATACTGCGCCACTCCGCGCTTGGTCACTACCCGATACCTCTCCGTGCCGGGCAGGCCACATTCCAGTCCCAAAACAATTATATCATTTACATAAAATCCTTTATCGAAGGAATAGATCGTTCTGAGTTGACCTTTAAATAAGATAATTTATTCATCACTTTTAATACAATTGATCCTTGAAAGTTTTCGGAGTTTTGAATTTAAAAATTATTTTCAAACCCTTAACTGTAGTAGAGTTTTACATATATTGTTCACTTGTTTTCCATTGAGCGAGGAAGCAAAACCCTTATGCTTCTAGACTAAGTTCCCTAAGGTTTTGATAAGTTTCAGATGATTGATCTCTTCCGAGAATTTTGAATAATGTAGAAAGTATCCTTGGGAACTATGTCTATTTTTAAATGATTTTTAGAAGTACGGAATATTAAATATTTACGGTCTCGTAATATTTTTAAGAAGGGTTCAATGAATTGATATAAATCTTAATTAAATACTTAAGACAAGATTGACATCTTATAATTATCCTTCGAATGGTTACATACGTTTTAGATAGAGTGAATTGATTTAAAAACTTTTCAATATCTCTTTAAGTATTTTCCGGATATTTTAGTAACTCTTTAGGTATTACTTATAAATAAATAATCAAGTAGGATATCCCTTAAGTGAATATTCGATTATCTCTTTTAGTTATAAATCAAATCTCAATCGTTCGCTTAATATGTATGTTACGCGAAAGTACTTTATTTATTGAAATCGAAATCTTCCGCGTCCGGCTTGTTTCGGGATTAAATCGATTTAAAAATATCTCTGACTCCCACTATCTTGTATTATATTAAAATTACGTTTCAATTTCTCATAATCGTATTAAACGAAGTTTGTTTTTCGTAAAAATCGCATAATTGGAATGTATTGGTATCACAGACAAGCATATATTTTTAAACTGTAAATCATGGCATCAATATCACAACAGTATATATAGCATGGATAATTTATGTTAGGGTTTCGTAAACTTGCCTCGAGTGCTAGGAGTGGTATGGTCTCAGGGCTTTTGTTGGCGATCTAAAATCAATAACCAACGATCTTAGTTTGTACGCGATTATCGATTCGCTTCACTAAAACATTTTTATAAAATCGAAAAATTAATATTTCCTTAAAATTATTTTTGGACAGTCTTCCTTGCTGCATTATTTAATTATCGTGATTTTTCCAAGATTCTGAAATTAATTTTAGCCTTTCAAAATCATCATGCAAGTGGCCTATGTGCAGTTGGCTTTTCGTATGAACGCTCTACACTAAAACGGTCATAACTTCTAAACCGCAAATCCTCTCGTAACGATCCACACATGTACAGAAACTAAAAATCAAGATCTACCCATTCATTGCCAGTGACTCACAAGTTTCAAACATTTACATGGCCGAATACACTGCAGAAGGCAGACCAAGTGCAATAGGCTCCATATTCCATTTCTACTACTTGTTCTTGACATAATCACCACTTATGACCAACACAACACTTCTTACTTCTCAAGATCCACCCACATACACCTTATATACTTTATCTAGCATCACATACAAGCATCACAACTCAAAAACTCAAGTACTGAGCAAGAATATGAGCAAAACAACCTTACACATCCACAAACTTTTGGATCTTGATACTACACTACAAATAACTCTTAAACTCACCCTTAAAAGTTTAAAGAGTTGGAAGTTATACCTTCTTGAGCACTAGGATGGTTAGTACTAAGATGATTAGGGCTTGGTTTTCTTGAAAAATACTTAGAAAGGCTAGATCCTTAAGAAACAAAACCAAGAAACCAAGTTAGTCAAAACAGTCCATAAAGTTCTTGAACTTCAAGAATTTGTTTCTCACAAACCATTAAGAAATTGCCATGAAATCATAGAAATACCTTTACTAGGATGTAAGGAAGCTTTGTGAATTTTTGTAGAATTTTTAATAGATGGGAGGATGGAGAAGTGAAGTGAGGAAGAGGGCTCTCCCTCCTTTTCTGCATAAACAGGCCGAGAGCAAAAAGGGGGAATTGGGGGGGGGGGTTGGTTTGATTTTTATTGAAGTGTGAGAGTGTATAAGATGGTTTGATAGTGTGTATATATAGGCATAATAATCAGCAAAAGAAATGGCTTAGTTGAGAATTTTAGATGAGTAGAAATGGGGAGGTATGGCCTTGTACCTTCTTGTCTCCCAATTACTATTCACTAACTATTCACTTACTATTCACTTACTATTCCACTAACTATTCTAGTTAGCTTCTAATTCCCTAGTTACATCTCCTAACTACTAGTTAGCTTGGTTTTGCATGGCCAACTTGCATGAAATTAATTTCTCATTCGATTATTTAACGTACATGCGATTGTCGTCCCATTCCGATAGTTTAATCGTATAATATTTCGTTTCGCAGTGAATTCTTTTATCGCTTATAATCCTTTAACCAATTTTATTCCTTTCTCTTGATCATAGAAACACCTTGATATAATATTTATTTCATGTAGTATTCCCGGTTCTACGCCATTCCTTACGGATATGAAAACACGTAGTATAATCGTGAATCTTCGAATTCCGACGGCCTTTACATTCACTTATTTTCCTCGACGAACAAGAATATGATCTCGGATTTCCAAAATTCCACTATTCATATTTGTGATGAACTCCATGCGTATTACATAACTAGTTCCAGTTACTACTCACTGAAGTTTTAAAATATTACAAAAATCAGGGTTCTTACACTTGTCAGAAAGGAAAAATGAAAAGATCAAGTCACAAGTCAAAAGCTGTGAATTCCACAAGTGCACCATTGCAACTTATTCACATGGACTTATTCGGGCCAGTAAATGTCTTATCAATTTCAAGGAAAAAATATGCTCTTGTAATGGTGGATGATTTCTCAAGATATACTTGGGTAGAATTTATGCACTCTAAAGATGAAACTCCACACATCATTATTGAGCACATAAAAAAATAGAAAAATAGGCTGAAGATCAAAACTGTGTGAAGAGATTGATAAGTGATAATGGGAAAGAATTTAGAAATGCAACATTGAGTGAATTCTGCAAAAACAAAGGCATTGTCTAGGAATTCTTTGCTGCTAGAAAACCTCAACAAAATGGAGTAGTTGAGAAAAAAACAGATTTTTAGTAGAAGCTGCAAGAACAATGCTGCAAGATGCCAAGTTGTTAACTAGTTTTTGGGAAGAAGCTGTTAATACTGCATGCTACACTCATAACAGATATCTCATTAACAAGATACATGGCAAATCACCTTACTCAATCATGTCTAAAAGAAAGCCTACTGTAAAGCATCTTCATTTGTTTGGAAGCAAGTGTTACATTTTAAAAGACAACTCTGAATATGTGGGAAAATTTGACTCAAAGGTCTTTGAAGTAATTTTTTGGGATATTCATTGGAGAGAACTGCCTACAAGGTCTATGTAATTGATCAAAAGAAAATCATGGAAAGCACATATGTGACTTTTGATGATGACAAGTGTCCAGGCTTGGAATGCCTTGATGATAATAAAGCTGAAGCCCTTGCATTTGAAAATCTAAACATCAATAGTGATTCTAATGAAGAAGGTGAAGTCAATGCACAATAAATGAATAATGAAGAGTTTACTGAACATAAAAATCATGGAAATGGATGCTCATCTCAAACACCTGATTTTGATAGCACAAACTCAGGGGGGAGAAAGTGAAGAAGGATCTACAAATCATACCAATAATGAAGAAAATGATGAAGGCACCAGTCAACAAACTCACACCAGAAAATGGGATATAAGTCACAATCCAAATGCAATAATTGGTGATCCAAATACTGGTGTGAGGACTTGAAGTGCAACTGATAATGAGTGCTTACATGCATACTTTATGTCTCAAGTAGAGCCTAAGAAAACTGAAGAAGCTCTAATGGATCCTGATTGGATATCTGGCATGCAAGAGGAGCTTAATCAATTTAAAAGAAACAAAGTTTGGGAGCTAGTTCCTGTACCAAAAAATAGAAGTGTAGTTGGAACAAAATGGGTGTTCAGGAACAAGATGGATGAAAATGGTATAGTTACCAGAAAAAAGTCAAGGTTGGTTGCAAAATGCTACTCACAAGAAGAAGGAATTGATTATGATGAAACTTTTGCATCAGCTACAAGACTTGAAGCAATAAGGATTTTTCTAACATTTGCTGCACATTCAAATTTTAAAGTGTATCAAATGGATGTCAAGAGTGCCTTCTAAATGGTGAGTTAGAAGAAGAAGTTTATGTGCAACAGCCACCCGGCTTTGAACATCCATAATTTCTAGATTTTGTGTACAAGTTACTCAAGGTTCTATATGGACTAAAGCAGGCACCTAGAATTTGGTATGATACATTGTCAGAATTTTTACTTAAACATGGTTTTATTAGAGGTGCCATAGACAAGACTTTCTTCTACAAAAACATGGTGATGATTTGATCCTAGTTCAGATCTATGTGGATGATATTATCTTTGGTTCTACAAATGAAAAGCTTTGCCAAAGATTCTCTAAGCTTATGCAGAGTGAATATGAAATGAGTATGATGGGGGAATTGAGTTACTTTCTTGGACTTCAAGTCAGTCAAAGAAGTGATGGGATCTTCATCAGCCAAACTAAGTATGTCAAAGATTTATTAAAAAAGTTTGGTATGGTTGATTGTTCACCTGCTTCTACACCAATTTCTACAACAACAAAGTTGGATGAAGATAGGATAGGAAAAAGTGTAGATATTTCAAGCTATAGAGGAATGATTGGATAATTGCTTTACTTAACTGCAAGTAGACCAGATATCATGTTTTCAACATGTCTATGTGCAAGATTTCAAGGCAATCCAAAAGAATCACATTTTATGGTTGTTAAGAGAATTTTCAGACACTTAAAGGGGACTCCTAACTTGGGATTATGGTCCTAAGGGAACTGGTTTTGAAGCTGTTGGATATACATATGCAGGTTTTGCTGGATGCAGGGTGGACAGAAAGAGTACTAGTGGAAGTTGTCAGTTTCTTGGTCAAAGACTTGTATCCTGGCATAGTAAGAAACAACAATATATGTCAACTTCCACAGCTAAAGCAGAATACATAGCTGCTGGAAGTTGTTGTGCTCAAGTGCTTTGGATTAGAAATCAGCTAATGGACTATGGCTTAGTGGTACATAAAATTCCAATTATGTGTGATAAAACTAGTGCTATATCTATTGTGGCTAATCCAGTTAATCACTCTAGGACAAAGCATATTGATGTAAAGTACTATTTTATTAGAGAACATGCTGCAAATGGTACCATTGAGCTCATTTTTGTTACAACGAAAAAACAATTAGCTGACATTTTTACTAAACCTTTGGATAAAGCTACTTTCACTAGATTTGTAGGTGAAATTGGAATGCTAAATTCTTCATCCTAAGGCAAGAACTCAGCTAATATGTTGTAGCAGATTAATTTCCAGTAAATTAAAATTAATTTGATTTTATTAGAAATTAACTGAAATATGAATTATAAATATTTCAGAAATCTCTGCATATTTATTATTCAAAAAGAAAAATTCAGCTTGGAATTTTTCAATTCTAAGAAAACTGTCAAAATGTTAATTTACATCTTCAATATGTAAAATAAACACAAGACATAATTAAAGTGATCAAAAGTATATAGAGAACTGAGTTCTCGATGTCTAATTGACTTATCGACAAGTCATTTTAAGACTTCTCGAGTGAGTTATCGATAAGTCAATTTTCTGACTTCTCGATAAGCTTTATTATGACTTATCGATAAGTCATTGTAGAGTTCTCTAATAGTATTAATTCACAAAGTTCTCTACAAATATAATTATTAGACTTATAGATAACTCAGAACTGAAATAATTTTATCCAATAAATTATTTTGGTAAAATACTTTTGACAAAACTATTCTAATTCTTAGTTTGATTTATTCAAATAAAATTTGGAAACAATTCAGTCCATTTTGGACAAACTGGGTATTTATTTGACATCTCGATAAGTTAATTTTTAGTTCTCTAAAAGAGTAAATTAAAATGACTTCTCGATCTGTTCATTTTCAAATTGACTTCTCGATAAGTATATTCCAAACGTCTATTTTTGACTTCTCGATAAGTCATCTACGTTTACTATAAATACCCAGACATCTCGATACATATACATACGGCTTCGAGAACTCCAAGTGACCTAGATTTTTCAATTCAAAACCAATTTCTCTCTCATTTCAAACTCTTTCTCACTAATTTTTCTTACCCATTCAATCTTACTCAACAACAATGGCACTCAACAATGTTAGAACTGTAATCCCAGAGAAAAGAACCAACTACATAGCTTTCACTGATGCTAACCAAGCCCCTGGCAGTTTTAAGGGGTTTGTGAAATTTTTTCTGAATCTTATGTTGCAGGTGCTTTAACAGTTAACCCAGTCCTATACCTGGACGTTCAGCATGAATTCTGGACAACTGCAGTGGTGAGAAGTGTTATGCATGACAACTCTGTGTCATTAGTGGTGACATGCTCAATTGGAGGCCAACAGTTAGAATTCAATGAGCAAGATGTGAATGCAGCCTTAGGTCTTCCAACTGCAAATCTGGTGGAGGTGCCAACTCATGATGAACTAACTGAGTTTATGGATTTCATCAACTACGGTGGAAGAATCAACTTGGCAAGCTTGAACAGAACAAATATAAGGAAGGAGTGGTCCTTTATGTTTGATTCTATAGTGAGGGACTTCACATGCGGGAAGACAGGGTATGAAAACATTTCAAGTGTGGTGCAGAAGCTGGCATTCTCAATAGCCCACAACAGACACTTGAATGTTGAGCTATTGATCCTGGAAGAACTTGCAACCAGGCTGACAATGCCCCTCTCTTCTAGAGGTAAGGAAATTTTCTTCTCTAGATTTATAATGTCTACCTTAAATCATAAGTTATCAGACATATATTTGTTGAATGGTATAGACAACACTAAAATAGGTAATTGTAAGCAAGTGTCCAAAATTATATTTGGCTCACTTACTACAAAAAATAAGATAAATGTGAGTCTGAGAATCACTCCATTCATGTTGGAGAGGTTTAGGACTTACCCTTACCCTATGCCTGATATGAGATCAGATGCTCAACCTAGTACAGCTATGGTCCCTGAACCTGTAGAAGTTCAAATACAGGAAAACCAACAGGGGCCTTCCCAAGCTGAGACCATTCCTTCAAAACCATTAGCAGCTAGGAAACCAACCATTTCATCTTCTCAAAAGGATGAAGTGAGTAAACGAAGAGAAAGGAGATAACACTTACAGTAATGAATAAGAGGTGTGAGGAACCAACACTAACTAAGTCACCTTTGGTCAGAAAAATAAAAAAGACAAAGAAAACTAAGTTGACCACTCAAACCACCTCCATATCATCCCAAAAGGATGCAGTTATAAAAATGGGGCATAAACAGATTCTAGAGACATCCTCTCAACAGGGTGTTTCTATTGAAAAGAGAATTCTCCCAATGCACCTTTTAAGGAGTCTGCACAGCTAACACTTGAACAAATTCAAGTGTATGGTAGGAGAAATAAGGATGGCACACACAAGGAGAGCACATCCCTTGAGGCTCCCTCATCCATTCAGGGGGAGCTGCCAACACTAAATTTTGAATCTCAAAATCTTATTTCTAATATTTCTTCTCCCAATACTGAAATACTTGAATCAAATTCTCAAGTGTTGCCCCAATCAAGTGACTTAGTTCAAGAAATCTTGCTCACCACCCAGACACTAAATTCAGATTGTGAGAGGCTACTAGCTGGGGTAGATCTTGATGACACCATCAAAACCATGGGGGATTCATTAGTTTTACTGAAGACTCTGTGGATGTCATAAATGCACCTTCATGTGCAAATCAGCCCTCATAGGCTGTTAGGTTTGAGGGTAGTACTCCTGAGGGGGAGCTATTCAAATCCTCTCCAATTTCATTGGAGGTTTTTGTTCCAGGAACAACTCCCCTCAAAACCCTAGCAAAAATTGCATTAGCAATAGATGCCAGGAGTACAATTGCCAATGATCATGTCATAGAGGAGGCAAGAATAGCACATTCAGGTGACAGTGTGGTGCAAGACACACAGGGATTTGAGACTGGTGCACATGACAGTAACCCAGTCAAATCCCCTCCAATTCAACTGGAGGTTCCCACAATTATGTGTGGAATAATAACTTGTCATAAACACAGTATATACTGTGAGTCAAACTGTGACTTCTGTCATAGGTGGTTCTGATCCTTCACAACAACCATCAACCTCAACAGCCACGTATTCTCTCTCAATGACTGTAAGCATCTGACTCTCAACTTACATCTGTGGATGATCTTCTTGTTGAGCAGATTTCTGGATTAGCAAACATTTCACAGCATCTACTTACTTCAGATATGAGCAATCAGGATTATTAAGCCATCATGCTAACATACAATGAATAAGTTAAAAAACAGAAGGAGAAAATTATAAATGATGCAGAACAAGATGGAAATGTAGATGCATGACTATCCAAGGATTTTGTTTTGGATATGGATCAAGTCTTGGATAGGTTTAGGGATGAATATATCACTATTCTTGGAAGCAATTCCAAGGCCTTGACTCCACAAGATGTTTATGATGCAGTCACGGAATTTTACAAAGCTCAGGTTAAGACTTTTCACCTTTTTGGTAAGGCTCTAGAACTAAAGATGACTGGTCATGAAGACAAGATTAGGAAGCTGGTAAATGAGAAGATGGATGAAATTATACCTTCCCAAGTTAAGATCACCTCAAAGTTTCAACACTTTATTGACCAAATGAAAAGATTATATTTGACCACTATGGAAAAGGATGTCAAGAATCTGATACAATCCTTCATTGCTCTTCATGAAGTGGTCCAACAAAAATCACCAATGCAAATGACACAAAGGTCAAGCTGGACTAGCTTCACCAGACCAGATATGAGCCTTCTGCATTGCTTATGGATGGAATCAAACAAGCTGTGGAAGAAACTTTTGGCTCCTCAACATCTACAAGTTCTCATCAGCATGTCTCACCTCTACAAATCTTCAAATCCAATCTCTTCAACAACAAGTCTCAGACTTGCAGACCTCAAATGCCTCCCTCAATGCTCAATTTCAAGCCTTGACTTCTCTAGTCAAGAGTCGACAATTAGATATCCAGACCCTGGTGGACTCTCACAAGCATCTCCAAATGAAGAATTCTATTACTTTGGGGGCCATCATGGGGAAACTCAGCATACCATTGCCCTCTCTACCTGAACAAATAAGTCCAGAATTACCAACTCCCCTACTCATGCCTGTCACCAAGAAAAAGGGGGGGATTAAGGCTAGGATTCAACAATCTAGGGTGCCAAAGAAAAGTCTAAAGAGCCTATTTAGGTTAGTCAAAGCTCTTCTCAAGTTGATGTTGGAAAAGAAAGACTTCTAAAGGCTGTAGAAGGACCCAATCAAGATCAGGAATTCAGTGAACTTCTTGCAATACTAAGAATGTCTCTTCAAATCAATTATGTGACCTAAAAGAAAGCTTTAGCCAAGAATATCATCTTCATCAGGGCAGTGGTTGTAAAAATTGATGATTTCTTGGAGAAAAGGATTTTTATGAACATTAATGATGGTGGTATGGACAGGTGTCTTCAGGTGACTCTTCCAAATCTTCAAACTTTAAGAGCATCTGAACTGGATGTAATGATTGACAGAGTGAATCTAGTTATTCCAGAAGACACTCAACTTCTCCATGAGCTCAAAAAGGCACAGATAACAGCTTTTCCTGAAGCCTATCTATATCCAAATAAAGGAGTAGTCTATATTTGTCCAACAACCAAACAGAGCAAACATCTCCTTGTTCCTAAACAATGTGTCAGATCAAATATGAGGCTGATCATTACTTTACAGTTTGATCTAAAGTAAAAAAGGAACAAAAAGCATGAGGATGTAGAGATGATATAAATCTTAGACAGATATCTTGTAAATGTTGACACCATATTGCCAAATACTCGATACAATTTAATAAAAGACAAGGATGATGATGAGCAGAAGGATGACAAACAAAATCCTTCTAGCTCAAATCCAAGTCAATCTTCTAAAGCAACTGGCAGTAAGGATAAGAAGCAAGAAGAGAAAAAGGAGGTGAGAAGAAGGATGGTGACAAAAAAGGAGAGAATAAAGAAGAAGGAAATAAAGACAAGATGGCTCAGAACCACAACAAACCCTAAAAATCCAAACAATTTTAGCTCAACCTTCAAAGCCATCAAATTCAATCACCAAACCACCTTTAACCTCTAAGCCAAAATTCCTATACAAACCAACTGCTAACACCTTTCTAAAAATTCCAATCACCTCAAGCCAAACATCTCTCAAGAAAATCACAAACTTACCTTCAGCCAAGCCTTCACTCAAAAGTCACTACAAGACTGTTGGGAGGAAACCTAAGAAGGCTAAGGATGCTGAAAAAGTACAAGTTACTGAAAGGGCCTTCTGGAATTATTTCAAGCAAAGTGACTTTCTACCTTTAAATTGGTGCATCTCAGATGAAGATTATTTTCAACAACTAGCTGAGGATATAGTTAGAGTCTGGGTTGTAACACTAAGGGAAGTAAGAATCTACTATGAAGATGTGTCCTTCACATTTCTTGGCTGTACCTTAATGGACTCTCTCTCCCCCACAGAAATCAAGAGAGTGATAAGTTTGCTAAAAGATAAGGATACTGCTACAAGAGTATGGAGATCTGTTTTGGCTGAGTGGTTGATTGTAAGGGAGGAAAGAAGAGCAAGAAATGAGGCTGAATATGAGGAGTGAAAGAGAAAGTATGATGAGGAGATTGAAATATTCATTAAAAGATCAGAAGAACTCAAAGCAAAAGGAGTGAGCAGAATTTCCAAGGATGAAAAACTTCTAAATGTAAAAGCTGGCAAATTCATAAAATTCATGATTGATATACTAGATGGGTATCCAAAGCCAGACAGACTCAAGCTTGTGGAAGCTATAAGTGGGACATCAATCATAGAAGAACTAGAAATTCTTGTTTACTTAAAGGATCTCATTAGAGAAGAAACAGAAGCAAAAATTGTCTTTACCCAAATATATAAATGATTGTAATAGTGTCAATTTTTATATATTAGTCTCATTTTCCATTTTAGCTTGGGGTTAGTCTTGTTAACAGGCATGAATTTGTGTTAAGCAATCTTCTCACAAATTGGGGGAGATTGTTATGCAAGACATGCATGTACATTAACAAGACTAAGTCAAATTGACAACCCTAAGTAAGTTGTATGATAATCTATGTTTACATTATATATTGTAATTCTTAAGTCTGTAAAAATGTTTAAGGGCAGACTGGAGTCTTTTCTGTAAACACTATCAAGCCTAAGAATTCTAACTGGAAGAAGATCAAGAAGATCATGCCTCAGAAGAATTATGAAGAAGCTTGGAGTTGAATAAATCTATTTTGGAAAAAATACTCTAAGTCAAGTTCTCTACAAGTCACAAATTAAGTATTATAGAGAAGTCATTCGAGAACTCCAGAATGACTTATCGAGAAGTCATGAAAGCTACCAGAGAACTCAGAGATATCGACAAGCCAAATTGAAGACATGAAGATTGGAGATATCGAAAAATCATTTCTTCACTAGAGAAATCTAGAGATATCGACAAGTCAAAATATCACTAGAGATCTCTGAGATATCGATAAGTCTATTTTCCACTAGAGAATTCAGAGATATCGATAAGCCAAAGTGAAGACATGAAGATGAGAGATCTTGACAAGCTAAATTCTCTTATAGAGAACTAAGAGACCTCTACAAGTCAAAACAATTATAGAATGATTAGAGATCTCGATAAGCCAATATACTTATCGAGATGTCAAGTTCTCTATATGTAAAACTAAAGATCTCGAGGTAAATCTCAAAGTACAAATTGCAGACCAGTTCAATATTCAAGATTATCAAGCAACAAACAATCTAATCAGTTGGATTGACAAGTCTACAAAAGCAACTTGAAGAGTACAAGATTAATGGCCAAGATTAACTGGAAGAGCAAAGTCACAGGCGTGGAATATTAGTAAAGATACACTAAGCCAGAAATAGAAAGATTTGATTATCCAAAAATAGGGTTTAGTACATGTTATTGCATGCTGTGTAATAACCAGTGTTTACTGTTCTATAAAGTAAACACTGGATGCTTTGTTAGATATAAGAATTAAGATCAGAAAAATCGTGTGTTCTCTCAAGTAAAAAGTTAAGCTCCTTATTAGCAAAGAGCCTAGAAATTTTGTAGCAAGACACTCTTAATTTTAATATAAAATTAAGTAAGTTTTGAAAGATCTGTTTTATAACTGTTTTATGTTTAAACTTCAGCCTTAACACATTTCACTACAAGATTTAATTTACTTTGTTTATCACCATTCATAAATCAAGAAAACCATAAAAACATTAAAACACATTCACCCCCTTGTATGTTATTCATTACCTAACAGTCTTTTGAACCGATTTAGTTGGAACTCGGTTTAGTGTATATGCAACCGTTTCTAGAGCACAACCCCAGAAACTTATTGGAAGATCTGCTAGACTCATCATCGATCACACCATGTCCAACAAGGTATGATTTCTCCTCTCAGAAACTCCATTCCATTGAGGCATTCCAGGAGGAGTAAGCTGTGATACGATACCACACTCCTTCAAGAAACCTCTAAACTCGAGGCTTAAGTATTCTCCTCCATGATCTGATCATAGAACTTTTATACTTTCCCCTGTTTGCTTTTCCACTTCTGCCTTGTATTCTTTGAACTTTTCAAAAGAATTAGATTTGTTCTTCAAAAGATACACATATCCATATCTACCAAAATCGTCAGTAAATGTAATGAAGTAGTAAAAGCCACCTCTTGTCATTGTACGCATTGGACCACATACATCACTATGTATAAGTCCTAATCGTTCGGTGGCCCTTTCACCTTGTCCGGTAAAATGAGCTTTAGCCATTTTGCCAATGAGACAAGATTTGCATTCTTCGTATGATTTAAAATCAAACTTATCCAAGTAACCATCTTTATGTAATTTGGAAATGTGTTTCTCATTTATATGACCTAAACGATAATGCCAAAGGTATGTTTGATTTGAGTCTTTTATCTTAATACGTTTATTATCATTATTTATGTTATAGACAGGAGTATCTAAATCAAGAACATATAAAGCATTAAATAAATGTGCAACCCCATAGGTAACATTATTGAATGAAAAGGAACAACTATTGTTCTGAATCAAAAACAAAAAACCCTTCTGGTCCAAACAAGAAACTGAAATAATGTTTCTGCATATCGCAGGCACGTAAAAACAGTTATCTAGTTCTAAACAAGCCCAGTGGGCAATGATAAATGATAAGTCCCTACAGCTAAAGCAGCAACCTTTTCTCCATTGCCAACTTGTAGGTTGACTTTTCCCTTCGTCAATGTCCTACTTCCCTGTAGCTCTTGCACATTTATACAAATATGAGAACCACATCCAGTATCTAATAGCCAAGATGTAGAAGTAGACAAGTTGACTTCTATAACATAAATACCTGAATCAGAAGCAGCAATAGCATCCTTCTTCTTCTTCAGATCCTCAAAATAAGCATGATAGTTCATTTCCAATGACCTGGTTTCTTGCAATAGTGACAATCACCAACCTTTGGAATACCACTTTTAGTCTTCAAAGCCATGGTCGGAACAGTTTTCGGATTGGCATTAGATTTAGATCCCATCTTCCTCTTGCCTTTCCATTTACCCTTTCCTTTGGCCTTCCCCTTATTCACCGTCAACATGGGAGCAAGGGATGCCTTCAGAACGTTGGTTTCAGCTATTTTCAACATAGCCAACAATTCGGTGGGGTTCTTATCTATCTCATTCATATTATAATTCATCACAAATTGAGAATAACTTATGTTTAAAGATTGCAAAATAAGATCAATCCGGTGCTCCATAGAAATTGGGGCACCCAACTTGGCAAGGTACTCCATATACTCTATCATTCTTAGAACAAGCTGTTCAACCGGATCACGTTCCCCTGCTTACATGCATGTAACGATTTGAAAGTATCAAACCTCTCTTGACGAGCATGTCCTTCAAACATACATTTAAGGTGCTAAATCATATCATAAGAATCCATATTCTCATGTTATTTCTGAAGTTCAGCACTCATGGTCGCTTACATGAGACATTAAACATCTGTGTCATCATCGATATATTTCTGATAAACATTATATTGAGCACAGGATGCTCCATCAGGGAGAGGTGCAGGGCGAGGGATATCAATTACATAGAGCTTGCGCTCTTGTTTGAGGACAATCCTCAAGTTCCTTTGTCAGTCAAGGAAGTTTGTTCCTATCAGCTTGTCCTTCTCAAGGACTGATCGCACAAAGAAGTTGTTTGAATTGTTTGCCATTTGTTATCTACAATATATAAGTGCATAAGATAAATTAGTCTACAGATGATTATTAAATTATGTTCAAGTGATTATTCATATATATTCAAAATATATATCACCCACTATTTTTATCAAATTAATATCCCTAACTATCAATTCAGAAAGAATATCTTCTATATACTTTCTAGTGAGCCAAAATCCAAATTTCACAACGTTTTAGTTCAGCTTTGGCTTTACTCCTAAAACATGATTTAATAAGGTAGACAACATTTGTCAATTATATCAACTATATAACATTTGGATAGTTTAGTGGAACAACAATTATTCATATTTATCCAATAAATCTCACCAAACTATATGCCTCTAAGTTCACAATCTTATTATGGTAACTTAGTTAAGTCAAACCCAAAGGTCTAAAAAGTATCATGTACTTCAACACGCCGTCCCATTATAGATGGGAGTACTTCGCTCTGGCGAACCCAGTCCTTATCGATCTAGGGGTTAACACGTTGGACATATTGGAAGGCATCTAAACAACTTAATATAAACATTAGGGTTTTGTTAGTATTATAACGATCACGATCCCATCATAAAGAGATTCTAAATTTTTTCCTTGAATAAAATACTTCAAATCAAAACTCGTCAATGGTTTGATTTCCAGGTAGTGGAGGAGTCACATCGGTCTTTCTTAAAACCCACAACCTTACAAGTTCTATGAATCCGTTGTTGACAAAATTTCCCCATGTCGGAACTGAAGAAGATTCGTATTTCATTCTGTGTTTCATAAACACGAGAATCTCATAATCATTTGTAAATTTTAAGATCTTGAGTCGTTACAGATTTTATCTTATTTAGAAGGCATGGCATGGGTGACGTATCTAATACATACATTCATGCATGATTATTCTAATTAAAGCATTCATCATTAACTATTCTATACATACATTCATACATCAATATGTAAAGTGTGGTATGTAAATGTTCTTGGTTATGGCCTTTATCCTATGTGATCCTTTCAAGCTAATGAAAGGATCAGGGTCAATCTATGGTGAAAAATATAAATACAATTACATAGTCTTCATTCTTCTTGTCTTGGTTGTTGCTTCTCCTCTTGGATCATGCCTTCTTGAAGTACATTACATAAAACAACCTATATTAATGTACCTACATAAGAAAACTCGAGTTACATTCAAGGTAATGTAGTTACAACAATAATGAAAATGGCATGCAAGTCGTATTTATAAAACCAAAACCATAAACTTAATCTAAAGGTCTTAAGGTCATAACTAGCACCATGCTCAAGTAAACAAATAAAGAACTTGAGAAAAACAAAATCTTGCGGGGGTCCGGGGGCAGCAGACCCCGGCTGGGGTTGAGCTCGAAAAAGAAATTTTTAATTTCGGAAGACCAGTATAGTACAGAAATCTCAATTTCAGAACTGAAGATCATATCTTAACCAGCATCTGCCACTACTGCATCAAATGTAGTTACAACGGATAATGCACAAATCCATCAATGGATAAGTCCATCAACGGATAAATCTATCAACGGATAAATTCATCAACGGATAAATCTATCAATGGATAAATCCATCAACAGATAATCAGTTATGTGCATCAACGGAAGACCAGTCTAGTACAGAAATCTCAATTTCAGAACTACAGATCATATTTGGACCAGTCTCTACCCCTACTGTGACGGCCTCAACCCCGAGGTCAGGAGTTGACATCACCAACAACAATAATATAATCCAAATCATTAATAATACATAACCACGACCCATTTTGCCAAGACCTTTTTCCAGGTTTAAGTATGACCTCGGTTACAACTATTACAAAACCAACCTTCTACAAACAATCTGAACAATACTATCTTAATACAACAACTCAACATACCATCTCTAGTCTGACACAACTACCTCAGAGGAGCCTGGTACGGAAGGAACTGGAACTCTGCCCTGACTACGGTGAAAGAATCTTCTAAGTATCTGCAATACATATATACAAAACATTCTGCAAGAGTGAGCAATCAATTGCTCAGCAGTACCACTATATGAATAATAAGTAAAACGATTTAAAATGAAACAGTGATAGGAACAAAATTCATAACTTGTTAGAAAACAAGTAAATCATGTATAAACTGGATATTCAAAACTAGCATGCTCTGTAAAATAATATCATCAGTCGTGTGCTGTGTATAAATACCAGAGTCCAATTTTAGCATGCTACTTTCATTTTCAAAACCTCTGTTCCACTACAGGAACCATAAAACCATATGTCCCATTACGAGGACCACAAAACCATTTGTTCCGTTACTAGAACCACAAACTGTAATCAGATATGTATTGGATGTTATCTAGGGACAGCTGATTAGGCCTCCACATAAGTTATCTAGGATAGTTGGTCGGGCTATCATATAAATTGTCTAGGAAAGCTGATCGGGCTTTCACACAAATTAACCGGATCCGCAGAGACTAGCTAGGTCTCTGATTAACTATGCTGGACTAATCGGTGAAGATAGGGTGCGCAACTGAATTAGCCACTTACGCAACATTATCCAATATCTGATTCGTTTTATCTAGTTTTCAAAATCACTTTTACATATCTCTTGTTAAAACCAATTCTGTCACAGCACACTATTCAAAACCTCTTTTTCATTTCAATCACATTTTAGAGATAGGTACTTTCAGAAGTTACTTATCCCCAAAAACATTTTTAAACAACACTTTCAAATACAGGGGATACGTAACTTAAAACGTTTATGTTCCTGTTCGAAAATAAAACAACAGTTCATTCATATATACTGAACCATAAAAGAATGGTCAGGGGTACTCGCCTTGCAGAACTTTGTAACTATCACTGACTGATTTCGGATCGACTCGGACGTTCGGGCTTATCACCTAATTAGCAAACTATCATGGATCCGACTTCAATGCTCAGGTCCTTCGCTTGGAACCTCGTTGCACTTGTAGACTGATCACTAGGTTAACTTTAGTCCAATGTCAACTTTTAGGCCTTCCGATTAGAGCCTACAGAGTCGAACTACTCTATATTAGACAACCAGTTATGCTTGACATATCCTCACTAACAAATCTACCCATTCGATATCAAATCCCGACTCATACTTATAGATATTATTATAACACACGCAACAATTAGGGTTCACGTATCCAAGACTCAGTTATGTATTCATTTTCGAAAAATACATATACCTGCCACTTCGAGAAAACATGGTTGTCAGATATATTATAAAACATTTATCACGATACGCGAGTAGGTTTCGCACAGTACTTATTTATAATATACAAGTATATACGTTCGACTGGTATCTCCGACAATTATAAGATACGTTCCCGTATTTTTGAATTTAATTTTCCGAAAATCGGGCAGCGTCTCCTCTATTCATCGGCCTACCCGTTGAAACATAAATTGACGTCTCAATTCCCAAAACAACGCAACAATCACAATTCTAATTGATTACACAACAATCCCAATCAGCTCAAATTCATAACCCAATCATAAATAAGTACACAATCCAAATCTCAATACAATCTTTAAATACCGGATAAATATTTCTCGTTTTGAAAAAAAAATTACGAACTAAATTAATATTTTAAAATATTAGGACTTAGAACAAATCATCACAGTCCACCGTCGGCTCGCTGAGGCTCATCGCCGACGGCGGTAAAATTCGCAGGTACCCGAGAAATTCGGGTGTCCGACACGAAATTCATCGATTAAATAATTTTTCCCGCTCGCAATTATCTTATTTATATCACAAACTTTCTCAAATAAAATTTTTGCAGGAAATAAATAAAAATAATCGATTAATAATCGCGTAACCGTAAATAACACCACACAAATCCAGGTGGCCGGGAAGAATAAGTCGAGACTGACAACAAAAGAAAGGCAGCAGTAACATCACTAACACTCACACACAGAATTACACACCTAACGCACACACAGATGCGCGTAGAATAAGTCGAGACTGACAACAAAAGAAAGGCAGCAGTAACATCACTAACACTCACACACAGAATTACACACCTAACGCACACACAGATGCGCGTACACAGGGAGGAAGCCAAAGCAACAGACAGGGGGTAATTACTGGGGAAAACACGGGCGGCGACTGGGATGCCAGAAGAGAAAGAAACGAGAGCAAAAAGAGTGGGGGAGGAGAATTGAAAAGGATAGAAATGGGGATTATAGGAATAGAGGGAGACCAAACATAGGGAAAAAATAGTTGTGTTCGTGTATAGGTGATTCTTTATTTTTTTTAATAGCGAGACACGCAGCAAGTAGTTACAGTGAGAGGTTGCCACGTTGCTTACTGATTAACCGGAAGGAAACACGCGTCCCATTACTGACTACAGCCCTGTTTTTATTCCGCATTTCGACATAAATGAACTAAGGTGCACTTAAAACGGTTTCAGAAAATTATGAGAATAGTCTTAAAATGTTAGAAATATCCCGAAGTAAATAAAAACGTAATTTTCATAATTTTAAAACAATTTCTGAAACACAATTTATACTCGCTTTTAACAATTAAACGAATCAACGCGCGGGTGAAATTAATCCAAAAAAATTCCAAAGTAATTTTAAAATTCTCAGAATATTATTAACTTAATAAAATACGGGTTTCGTGATTTTTGAAGAATTATGGAATTAAATACAGATTTTACAAATAAATCCAATCAGAAAATCATTTAAAGAGAAATAATTAGTGAAATACTGATTTCTCAATTTTTATAAAATCCTACAAATAATTATTGAAATTATAGAATTATAAAACCAATTTTAGAGATAATCCAAATATTTATGGATTTAAAATTATAATAAAACCACTTTTAAAAGCGTACAAAATAATATAACTCAATAATTAACTACGCACTTCGATCCCAAACACCAGTAATCACATATAAATTAATAACAAAGCAATAGCCCGCTGATAGAATCCATACACATATCTGATTTATTTAATTATTTAATAATTATACATTTAAATAATGCGAAAATATACGAGTCGTTATACCTACTGCATCATATACAGTTTCAGAAGTATGTATCATATACACACTAATTATTCCCCGTAGAACAGATCATGGCAATACACCATATGTCCAACAGTTTAGATCAGTATCTTAAACAAGATATCATGCATAACATACAAATCGCATACTAATCAGTCATGGCATAATATAACGTGCTAGTATCATCATATGCATATATATCACGTGAATATCCAGAAAACTCTACATAACAGTTCGATCATAAATCAACATAATAGCATACATATTAAATCTCACACATAAACCGTATCACATACATACATGGCAGATCTGATTCATGCTTAATATATTGAAAAACTGTCAAACACGCAACCAAATTATCCCATTATATACATAGCTCTGATACCATTGTTAGAGATTCGAGCATTTATACGCAGCGGAATAACAAAAATTTCGAATCCCTACCTCAGGATCTATGTATAATGAACGGATAATTATGGAGAATGGATGTTTACCTTAATAAAGCTTTCCTTCTGACTGTAATGGGCGTCCTGATCTTCATGAACCACAGCAGCCCTCTTTGCGAAGATCTGCTCTCCAAAGGTATCCACACGAACGTCCAATCGTCCAACAATCACCGGAGCCGATACTAGCCGATTTGGTTGCCTCTTCCTCTCTCTCTCTCTCTCTCTCTCTAGCCTCTCTAGGATGTAGAGCTGCTAGGGTTTTTCTCCAAAAATGTGATGCAACTCCTTGCCCTAAAATTATACATCTTAATGTATATAGAGAGAGGATTAAGGCCTAACCCTAAACCTAATGGGCTTCTAAAAAGACCCATTCTATTTTGAGTTTATATTATTATTAAATTCGAATTCTAATATATTTACAATCAATCAAGTCTCACTTAATTAATTTAATAATTAAATTCGAATAAATAATAATAAAATATTTAAATTCATAATTTCAATAATACTCCGTTTAAACGTTCTTTGTGTGTGACCCTTTAGGTTATTATTACGTTGGCAATAATTTTATTTTCCAATAATAAAATTATAAACAGTGAGTGGCATCTAGCAATACATTATTGCTCCCAAGTAATAATAATAATTGGTGATTCAATTAAACCTTCTGTGACTAATATACAATGTAATATAATCCCTTTAGCCTTATATTATAGATCAAACTCGAGGCATGCATTGTGTCATCCTCTACAAACGTTTAATTCATTTTTCCTTGATCAATGAGTAAACTATTAAACAAATCAGTATTTGAGCACGGCCATGCTTTTTATAGTCTTACTCAATCAAGAGGCCAATAATATCTCTCTTTTAATATAGGAAGGCTAAATCACATCTAGATCATTCATATTTCTCATAAGATTCATAATATACCCAATGTCTACTTTTATGATTACCCAGTCAAGGATAACTTTCAATATTATCAAAGTACATTAATTCTCGTATAGAAATATAATGATTTCAGGTATAAGGACCAATACATCATTATCACTGTGAGATTAACTTATGACACCTTAAACATGTAGTATCTCACGACGAGTCAATCCAACACCATATATTTAATACATGTGCCTGTGTTTTGACTTTAGTATCACCATACCTATGATCAGTGAGATGTGATCATCAGTCAACAAACACACTAGTCTCAACGTATTTATTATCGTCCTTTAACAATAATACTTGACTAAGGACCTTTAGGAATAATAATACTATTCTCATAATCTCATTTCTAAGTCATGTACTTAGAGATATAGATTTACATATCATTTTGTTAGTGTTTGTGCCTTAGAGACAACACTATTATGTTTATATTATTAAACATTTAGATTATTAATTATGATTATATGGATTATTCTTTAGTAATTTATTATATCTTTATTTTTTATAATAAGATGTTAGATTAATACCTGTCTTTGGAATATGATATGTAAATCTATATCTCTAAGTACGTGACTTAAAAATGAGATTATGATAATAGTATTGATATTCCTAAAGGTCCCTAGTCAAGTATTATTGTTAAGGGATGTTAATAAATACATTGAGACTAGTGTGTTTATTGGCTGATGATCACATCTCATTGATCATAGGTATGGTGATACTAAAGTCAAAACACAGGCATATGTATTAAATACATGGTACTGGATTGACCCGTTGTGAGATACTACATGTTTATAGTGTCATAAGTTAATCTCACAGTCATAATGATGTTTTGGTCCTTTGACCTGACATCATTATATTTCAATACGAGAATTAATATACTTTGATACTATTGAAAGTTATCCTTGACCGGGTAATAATAAAAGTAGACATTGGGTATATTATGAATCGTATGAGATATATGAATGATGTAGATGGGATTTAGCCCTCCTTTATTAAAGGAGTGATATTATTGGCCTCTTGATTGAGTAAGACTATAAAATGCATGGCCGTGCTCAAATACTGATTTATTTAATAGTTTACTCATTGATCAAGAAAAGAAGGATTGAACGTTAACAGAGAATGACACAATGCATGCCTCGAGTTTGATCTATAATATAAGGCTAAAGGGATTATATCACATTGTACATTATTCACAAAAGTTTTAATTGATCACTGATTTAATTATTATTACTTGGGTAACAATGATGTATTACTAGATGCCGCTCATTGTTTATGATTTTAAATTAGATTTAAAATTGTTGTCAACGTAATAATAACCTAAAGGGTTGCACAAAGAATGATAGGAAGATTATTTAATTTAAATTCGGATTTATATTAAATGTAAGTAATTCGAATTATTTGTTATTAATTAAGTGTGACTTAATTAATTAAATAAATAGGAAATTCAAATTTAATATTAAATCTGAAATTAAGTTATTGGATGATTAAGTGAGACTTAATAATACAATAATTAGAATTTCGAATTTAATAATAATAATAACTCTAAAATTCAGTTTAGGGTTGGAGGCTCATTAACTCTTGCCTATATAATATCGCTTTCTAATAGAATTAGGTACACACGTTTTATTGGATAAAACATAAACCCTAGCAGTTTGAAGAGAGATAGAAAGATCAAGAAGGCGGCCTCAAGAATGTGCTAGTACACACCCATCCTCCGGGCGATCATTCATGTGGATACCTTCAAGGCGTAGATCGTTCCAGCGATGGGCTACGTGGTGATCATTCAAGACCTCCATATATCCATTAACGTAAAGCTTCTTAAGGTAAAACATCTATTCTTCGTAATTATCCGTTCATTATACATAGATCCTGCGGTAGGGATTCGAAAATTTTATTTTTCCGTCGCGTTTATATGCTCGAATCTCTAACACATATTCCAAGGACATTTATTAATCTAACATTTTTATCGCAGAAAATAAAGATATAATAAATTACTAAAGAATGATCCATAGAATCATAATTAATAATCCAAATATTTCATAATATAAACATAATATTGTTGTCTCTAGGGCACAAACACTAAAAATATATATATATAATCAAAATCATATATACAGGCATATACACGCACCAAAAATCATATACATGCTCACATATATCAAAATTGTAAACATACAACCGAATTAAAACGTTTTCCAAGTAGCTCTGATCCCACTGTTGGGATTCGTGGCACAAACACAGCAGAAAAATCAAAATAAATATGAAAAAACGAAACCCCAAACGCAGGATCCATGTGAAACAAGACATTTAATTCGGAGATTAGATGTTTACCTTAAATAAAGCTTTCCTTATGATTGTAATGG
The DNA here is from genome assembly GCF_009905375.1 of Apium graveolens. NCBI lineage: Eukaryota > Viridiplantae > Streptophyta > Magnoliopsida > Apiales > Apiaceae > Apium > Apium graveolens. Next base: position 36,705 of record NW_027418606.1, read on the forward strand.
AAGTTCTGATCTTGATGAACCACAGTAGCCCTCCTTGCAAAGATCTGCTCTCCAAGGTATCCACACGAATGTCCGATCTTCCAACGATCACCGGTGCCGGTACTAGCCGATTTGGTTGCCTCTTCCTCTCTCTCTTTCTCTCTAGCCTCTCTATGATGTAGAGCTGCTAGGGTTTTTCTCAAAAATGTAATGTGACCAGTAACCCTAAAAATATACATCTTAAAGTATATATAGGGGAGAGAGGATTAAGGCCTAACCCTAAACCTAATGGGCTTCTGGAAAAAGACTCATTCTGATTTCGGGTTTATTTTACTATTAAATTTGAATTCTAATATATATATACAACTAATCAAGTCTCACCTAATTAATTTAATAATTAAATTAGAATTAATAATAATAAAATATTTAAATTCATAATTTAAATAACACTCTGTTTTAAACGTTCTTTATGTGTGACCCTTTAGGTTAGTATTACGTTGGCAATAATTTTATTTTCTAATAATAAAATTATAAATAATGAGTGACATCTAATAATACATCATTGTTACCTAAATAATAATAATAATTGGTGATTCAATTAAAACTTTCGTAAATAATGTACAATGTAATATAATTCTTTAGCCTTATATTATAGATCAAACTCGAGGCATGCATTGTGTCATCCTCTGTTAATGTTTAATACTTGTTTCCTTGATCAATAAGTAAACTATTAAACAAATCAGTATTTGAGCACGACCATGCATTTTATAGTCTTACTCAATCAATAGGCCATTAATATCACTCCTTAATATAGGAGGGCTAAATCTCATCTATATCATTCATATTTCTCATACGATTCATAATATACCCAATGTCTACTTTTATTATTACCCGATCAAGGATAACTTTCAATAGTATTAAATTATATAAATTCTCGTATAGAAATATAATGACTTCAGGTCTAAGGACCAATACATCATTATCACTGTGAGATTATGACACTCTAAACATGTAGTATCTCACAACGGGTCAATCCAGCACCATGAATCCAATACATATGCTTGTGTTTTGACTTTAGTATCACCATACCTATGATCAATGAGATGTGATCATCAGTAAACAAACATACTAGTCTCAATATATTTATTATTGTCCCTTAATAATAATACTTGACCAGGGACCTTTAGGAATAATAATACTATTCTCATAATATCATTTCCATGTCACGTACTTAGAGATATTTATATATCATATTTCAAGGACATTTATTAATCTAATATTTTATCGCAGAAAATAGAGTTATAATAAATTACTAAAGAATAATACATAAAATCATAATTAATAATTCAAATGTCTCATAACATAAACATAATAGTGTTGTCTCTAGGGAACACACACTAACAATATAGTCAATAGTGATTATTCTGATTGAGATTAACTGTCCTTTGGAATTATGTCGTCATTGTATATGACGGGACTTTCCACTATACATTGTTCTTTATGCTTTGCCAATAGCAGATTGACTATCATAGTGTATCCATATTATAGTCACATGCTTTGGCCATCGTGGAATATCCTCTACTAATTGACATAAATATTCATCCTCTTCGACGCATTTATCTAGTACCACAAACTCAGCTTCAATCGTGGAATGAGTTGTCACGGTCTGCTTTGGGGATTTTCATGATATTATCGTTCCAGCTAGTGTAAACACATAGCCACTCGTAGACTTTAGGGTCTTCTTGCTAGATATCCAGTTCGCGTAAGTATATCCCTCTAATACTGTTGGATATGTGCCATAGTGCAGTCCATAGTCTCAAATTCCACTCAAGTACCTCAGTACATTTATGATCGCTTTCCAGTGACCATCTCCCGGATAACTCGTAAACCTACTCATCTTGCTAATTGAGTATGCAATGTTTGGTCTTGTATAACTCACTAGGTACATCAGACTTCCAATTATTCTTGAGTATTCCAACTGGGAAGCCGTTATACCTTTGTTCTTCTATAGATGCAGAGTCATATTCATAGGTGTCCTAGCTTTCTAAAAGTCATCCTTAAGAAACTTCTCAAGGATCTTGTCAACATAATGAAGTTGACTCAACGCGAGTCAATTTGATGTTCTAGAAATCTGAATTCCTAGAATAATATTTGCTAGTCCCATATCTTTCATGTCAAATCTTGCTTTTAACATGTCCTTTGAAGATATGATCACTTTATCATTGCTTCCGGTAATAAGTAGATCATCTACATACAATGTCATCATGACATAACCGTTATCATTATCCTTGATATAACTACTCTCATTATCCTTGTAATAGGAACAACTATCACATTCATTGATTTTGAATCCACTGGTCAGCACGACCTCATCAAATTTCTCATGCCATTTCATAGGCGCTTGCTTCTAGGGGTAAACAAAACACCGACCAAATCGCAAAACCGACCCAACCCGCCCCTTATTTCAGCTGACGGAGTCGAACCATAAAAAACCCGAAGTTTAATTGGTTTAATTTTTTGTCAACCCGAATATAATGGGTTGGGTTAAGGTTAAAAAAATTTAAACCCTTACTAATCCAACCCAACCCGATTTTACAATTATAGTATTATTATTTGAAATTTTAATTTTACATATTTATTATATTAAATAATATATTCAAAATAAAATTATTATTTTAGGGATAACACACCATACATTATTGACTTTAAACTAGAAGAGTACACAGTACGTATACTATCCAATAATATTTATCTTTTGTTAAATTATGGAGTAGTACTAATTTACTTCAACTTTTCATTAAATTTATTTGGAACTTTGACTCCTAAGAAATATTTAAATAATATTATTCGAGTTTGAATCCAAACCAACCCGACCCAACACGACCCAACGTATAAAGGGTAGGTTGGGTTGAAAATAATTTTTTTGGTTAACGGGTTCATTTTTATATAAACCGAACTGTTATGGATTAAAAACTAAGAGGCATAATTGCTATATTTATTACTAAGGAACGTGAGCTTCGAGGCTCGATTTGACTGCTCTTGTGCTTCGTGACTCAATCTGCCTTGACAAGATGCCCACGTACCTTGCTAATTACCAAGGATCAAATCAAAAAACGTAGTTCTGATCTGTGGGGTGAGGCCCCTTATATAGATGTTGGGAGTCCTTGAATTGGACTTGGTATAGGAGACTTGGTGGTCAAGTCTCTGAATTAGAACGGACTTTGGAGTCCTAGGAAGTAGGAAGCTGATTCCTTATCCTTTGAGGTTCCTTGGAGGCCAATCTACAAGGATTTATATCCCCACTAGGACTTATCTTAATAGCTGTTTTTCTCCCTTATTAATTAATTACGAAATTAGTTAATAATCAGGGTTTTGGGCCTTCTTTGTTCCATCAGGCCTGATCTGGTCCATCAGGCCTGATCAATGTGTTAACCTTTTTGGTCTAAATATCATACATCTTCTTATTGGGCCTTGCAGCCCAATTCATACGTAATTAATGCAATATTAACTATATAATCAGGATTTATTTATTCTCTATCATTTGCCCACCAACTTTTGGGAAACATTGACTAGGTTTCATAGAAGTTAAGTTCATTCGTTCCCTTACAGGGTATCGTTTTTGCATAAAGTGTTGAGCGACCTACATATTTACAACAATTTTCTTTTATTCCTTTTATTTAGGAATTATCTTAATTTTCAGGAATTTTTCCATTAATTCTGGGATTTTTCCTTAATTTCCAGGAATTTTTCCCTTAATTCTGGGATTTTTCCTTTATTTCCAGAAATTTTTCCCTTAATTCTGGGATTTTTCCTTAATTTTCTGGATTTTTTTCCTCAATTCTGGGATTTATCCTTAATTTTCTGGATTTATTCCTTATTTTCTGAAAATATTAACATTTTTCAGAAAATATTTTAAGGAATTTCCTTAATTTTCTGGATTTATTCCTTATTTTTTGAAAATATTAACATTTTTCAGAAAATATTTTTTAAGGAATTTCCTTAATTTTCTGGGAATATTCAGAATATAAAAACACATTTTTTCCTTTCTCTTTTTTTTTCTTTTTTCTTTTTTTTTACCTGGTTCGACCAGGAATCCTGTTCGACCAGGATCCTGGTCGAATAAGGCTTCTCACTGCCCTGGTCGAAGGAATTTTGAGGAGGGTGCATTCGACTAGGAATCTTGGTCGAATTTCGGCCAGGATTTTCTCCTATTATATATATTTTATTTTTTTCGAGCAGGAGTTTTTCGACCATGAATTTTCTTCCATTTCGGTCAGGATTTCATGCTTTTTGACCGAATTATCCTTCTTTCGGTTGCCTAGGTCGACAGGATTTCGACCTCAACGATTTCGATCAGGATTCCTTTGTATTTCCTGGTCGAATGGGTCTCAGTCTTGGTCGAATTAAGCCTGTTTTTCAGCCCTAATCGACAGGATTTCGACCTCAATAATTTCGATCAGGAATGTGGTGTAAATTCTGATCGAACTGGGTCAAGAGTATATATTTTTTGCATATATTTTGTAATTTCCATATATTTGGATTTGGGCCCTCAAACCTGGGCTGGGCCCTTTCCTTTATTCTTCAACTAATTGGGCCCTTTCCTAGGCTGGAATCTTTTGGGCCAACCTCCTTTTTGGGCCTATTTTCAGCAGCCCTCCCCCTTTTTTTCTGGGCTTCAATAAACAAAATTTTTGGGCCCATTTTTCTAGGTTTTGCACTTGGCCCATTGGTTTAACTGGGCTTCTTTAGTCCACTTTAAATTGGGCTTTTTCTAGGCTTTATTATACAAGTCCCATTTAAACTTGGGTTAGGCCTTAACTTTCAAGCCCAATTTCCGGAATATTCTGGAATTTCTAGATTATTCTGGATTTTGTCTAAATTTTCCAAAATTCTTCTAAAATTTTCTGGAACATTCCAGATTCTTCCATTATTGGGCCCATATGGGCTTTTTTGAATCCCAATTTGCCCTACCAAGGGCTATATAAGAGTGAGGTGTGGGAGGTGTGTCTTCACACTTCACATTTCATTTCTTCCAACTCCCAAACACTCTCCTCTCCTTCCTCCTTCCTCATTTTAGCAAATTTTCGGCCAAGTTCCTTTCAAGGTTTTCAAGTCTTTCCAAACCTTTCATTGATGGCTGACAAGAATTCCGAGAGAGAGGCCAAGATAGCCTCGGCTTCAAAACGAGGTAAGGATATTGAGATTTGTTCTTCATACATGTTTTTGATCGATATGATTAACACTAAGGGGGATAAATATCCCTCCACTGCATATCTCGATTCTTTTAATCATTGTAACACTTGGCATAATATTGATTTCGATAAATTAAATGCACATTATAACGTTCTTCCTCCTCTTAGATTAGTTTCAGTTTCTGGTGGTGACCGTACTTGCCACTGGAAACCCGACACTCTTTTTATTTATACAGATGCCCTCAATGCTGGGCTTAGGTTCCCTTTTCATCCCTTCATTCCTCATCTTTTAGCTGATTTACAAATCAACCCATGTCAGCTTCCTCCAAACGCTTGGAGGAACATTTTATGTTTTATGGTTTGCTGCCTTAGGGAAGGTTTTCCCCTTTCTGTAGATGTTTTTAGGAAGGTTTTTCAATGTTACAATAGCGCTTCTGGTAATTGTGGTTGGGTCTATGTCAAACAAAGACCCAAATGTAAGCATATCTTTAACGGCGCCTCCATTCCTGATAATGACCAAAATTGGAGGAATAGTTTTGTCGGGTTACGTTGGGAGAATGACGACTGGGGCACACTATTCAGATCTTCCTTCGGGAAGGTTAGTGATGGTATCCTCAAATCCATTCACTTGTCTCCCGAGGAAACTAATATTTATAATGAGCTAACTCGGGATGACGGCACTACTACCAGCTGGACTCTCTTAGAGGAATTCTCCCTCATTCATGTGGGACTATCCTCTGTTTCTCAACAGGGTATTTTTCTTCCCTTCTCAATTTTATTTCATTTCATGCATTATTGACACCACTTATTTTGTTTTTTATCTTGTCCTACAGCTGCCAAGGAGATCAACGAGGAAAACGTGCCCCTCGTTGAGGAAACTGCTAGAATGAAGAAAGCTCGCCTTGTAGGCCTGGTCACTCCAGGAAAGGCCACAGAGCCTATCTTCTTGAGAAAGCACAAGGAGTCCATGGGGGAGGCTTCAGCTGAGGGAGCTGAGGGCCACAGTGCTCCTATTACTGTTGTTGCTCCTGCTGCTGCTGCTACAGGCGCCTTCCAGCCTCTTTGGGGATTCCGCCGAGGGGATACCGTGGTTGGATCCACGAAGCATACTTGGGATTGGTCCTATCATGGCGTGACTCCCAAGGATTTTACTAATGTGGTTGCCACCCCTGATCTTGAGAGGATAAAGCTCATGGGAGCTTAGTCTCTGGCTTCAGTATGCCCCTTTCCTTTTTTTTTTGAACTTATCTTTCTTACTTGTAGTATTTTCCTGCCTTACACTTTGTTAATTATTTTATTTCAGTCTAACGCCTATTTTCAAGGCGCTGTGAGGCAAGCCGAGTCATGGAAGCGGGCTTCTGACAAGGCTGACAATGCCCTCAGGAGGTAGTAGAAGAAGTATGCTGCTCTAGAGAAAAAGTTCAAGCGCAAGGAGGAAGAACTCGGAGAATCTAATGCTGAGCTGGTGGTGCTTCGGGAAGAGAAGGATAAAGCTATAGATAACTATCTGGACTCGGAGGAGTTTGACCAGTCCATGAGGATAAGGGATGACTCAGTCTTCCCCGGGTTTTTTAGGACTGGTTGGGACACGGCCCTTGGGACCGTGAATGAGGCTTGTCCTGATACTAACCCGGCGGACTATGTCTGCCTTGATGACGAGGCTTTGCAGCAAAGGTTTCGCACCCGAGTAGTTGTCTCGGATCACGTCCCTCAGGACCCGCTTCTTCCTCCTCCCGAGTCTTCTTCCAGGCCTGCTGAGGATGACAGCTCTTCCTCCTCCTCCGAGACGACAGAGACTTCTAGTGAGAGCGGAGGGGATGACGATATGGATGTCGAGGGCACCTCAGCTCCTTAGAGCTTTTCCAGCCCTGCGTGGCTTGTTTACTTCATCTTATTTTCGAGACTTTATTTATTAAACTCTTGTAATATTTATTTGATCTATTTTATTTATCGGATTTTATGCTTGCATTTCACGCATTTGGTTTTACTTGCCTTGCCATAGAGATTCAAACATATTTTGAAAACTTTATGAATTTTTATAAATTGTTTGGGATTCATCCCTTACACGAGTCTTAATAAACCTCAAAATAAAAATAGAACATATAAATCCTACGCAAGCAAGGCTTCAAGCTGCTTTTCAACCTACTTGTCATCTTGACAAGTGAGAATCGTATTCAGTTGCCCTACACATAGTAAACCTTCAGGTTTTGTGCATGCCAAGTTCTCGGGACTTCAAAACCATCCATAGTCTCCAGCTTGTAGGTTCCTCTAACTTGAACACTCTTGACTTTGTATGGCCCTTCCCAATTTGGGGCAAGCTTCCCTTTCTGTCCTACACCAGAAGCTTCTATCTTCCTCAAGACTAGGTCACCCTGTTTGAAAAACCTTTCTTTAACCCTTAGGTTGTAGTAGAATGAAGCCTTTTTCTGATATTTCACTATCTTCGCATGTGCCTCATCTCGCACTTTATCAATTAAGTCCAGGGCTAACCTTTGTCCTTCTTCATTCTCCTCAGCATTGAAAGCTTGAATCCTGGGAGAGGAATGTGATATCTCCACGGGAACAACTGTAATAACCCCAATTTTTGAGAAATTTTGAAACCCTTATGAATAGTGTTTTTGCTGAATGAGAAAACTTTTCATGCCACGCTATGTAGGGATTCTGTTATTGATCTTATGAGATATTATTAGTACTCTATGTGGTATATAAGTGTATGTAAAGATCGTCAGAATCCAATTCTGAACACTTTGGTTTTTCCCGGAAATCCACTAGATACGGAGAGAATTGAGTATAAGGTAACAGGATAAAAAGGATTTAAATTAAAGGATTATAAGAGAGGATCATAAAAGGAATACAATATATTGAGAAAGGTTAAGGGAACCTAAGTAATAAGATCCCGGGTATGATCCTTCAAACGATAAACGAGAACGAAAGATAAGCGAACCGTAAAACAAATAAGTGACCAAGAGACAAGCTTGTACAAGAAGCCAGGGATTGTGACATCATCAAACCACAAGGTGTGGACAAGTGGGAGCATTATGACATGTGCAAGGTGACATAGGCATGACAAGAAAGGAAGGAGATGTGGTGACTTTTTAACCACACAAAACCAAGGGCAACTAGGTAATTCACTAAAACAAACAACAAAAATCAACCAACCAAAAGCAAATCAAGCCAAAACACAAAAATCTCTCTTCTTCTTCTTCAAGCTCTCGGGTGCATTTCTTAAAATTTGAAAGTCCAAGCTCCTCCACTTACTATTTAGCAAGGTAATTATCTAAGCTTCCCCATGGATAGTTACATACTTCCTATAAGTTTAAGCTTCTAATTCCAAGCCAATCTTTTTCTATAAATCATGAAAGAAGATGGTGAATAGTGTTTTCAAGAACTAAAATTTGTGTTCTTGAAGTTTTGTTTAGATTAAGCTTGGATAAGGGCTTTAAAGGTGATTCCAAGCCATTCTCTTGATTCTCCACTCTCCAAGGAAGGTATAAACTACAAACCCTAGCTTTAGTTTTGAGTAATTAGGATTGAATGTGTTTGATATAGCATATGTGAAGCATGATGCTTGATTGGTTGAAGTTTGGTTGAGTTTGTAGAGATTAGTTGGTTTTGTTGCATTGTTGGAGTTGTAAATCTTGGTAATTAGTTAAAGAACCTAAGTAAAGCTTTTAGTTCATGTGAGGAATAAGTATAAATGGTTAATGTGGATTTGTTGGGGCTGTTATGATGTGGTTTGGAGGGATATTGGTTGTATGATTGATTTGGGGTTGATTTGTGGTTGGTATTGAATGGTTTAAAATTGGGAAAACGCGTAAACATAGCCGTCGTAATGTCCGATTTTCCTGTAGACTGTTTTTGTGCATAACATTAGGACCCGAGAACCCCCTGCTAGATTATCACCACTGCCATGTTTAGATAACTCATGTTACGAGCTTCGTTTTGATATGTAGTTTGTTCGATTCCGATGCACGGTTTAGGAGAAACGACCGTTTCAAGTAACGGCGTTTCGCGAACGAAACTTTTCCCCTCGCCTTACTTTGAAACATAGGTTAAAGACCAAAAAGGGTTAATTAATGAATGAAACATTTATGGTAAGTGTGTTAGGCAGTTCGTAAGACACTCGCGAAGGAATCGCTTTAAAACTCGTAAAGGTTAAATTATTAAAAATGGTGGAGCCGAGGGTACCCGAGTGACTTAAGCGAATCAGTGAGCGCAAAACAAGCGTTAGAGTCTAAGTTAGTTAAAGTATAGATTTACAAGTGATTTTGGTTTAATTCCAACTTACTTGTTGTTTATAGGTTACCAGACTCGTCCCGAGCCTTTTATCACCCCAAGTCTCTCAGGCAAGTTTTCTACCCGATATACTGTTGTTGTGATGTAAATATATGTATATGCATTATCTTGTGATATTGCATGATTGTTATTAGCAAATTTTGCGATATATTGGAGCATGCTGATATGGTATATATGCATGTCTGTTTCGTAATCTGGTTATCTATCTGTTGATTCAGTTGATAATACCTATGCTAGAGGATAGCGGTAACTTGCATATACCCTTAGTATAGGGACCCAAAGGTGAAAATATTTTCTAAAACCGGGAGTCGAGGATCCCGAGTAGATTTTGTATATATGGATATGGATATATATATATATATATTTATTTATATATATATATGGTTATAGTTTTCCAACTATTAATCGAATAAGGGATATTCGATAACTTTATATTAATTGTTGAATATTATTTCGAATATTATTCGAGGGCTTATGACTCCTGTATTTTATGAATATTATTTATAATATTCATTCGAGGTATTATGACTCCGCTTATTACTGAAATATATTCTTTATTTTATTAAAGAATAAGGTGTCAATAATCAAACTTATTTTTGATTATTCAAATAAAGATAATACTTTCATATAAGTATATCTTTGATTATTAAATTTTCATTCAAGAAAGAGTTTTAAAACCTCTACTTCGATTATTTTATAAAGATTATTCTTTATGGGAATATTATTTAAATAATAATATTCAGATATTTTCTAATATATTGGGACTGATTTATTTTGTTAAATCAGCATCACTCCAAACATTCTTAAAAATGTTTTGCGAGTCTTCAAAATGATTTTTAAAAGTTAGAGCGGATCCCAAAACTCATTTTTATATTTAAGATCCTCCTTTCGAAGGGGATTTAAATACTCGCTCAAAACCTGAGGGATCCGGCTCTGTGGTGTGTTTTATATTCGCAACAAGGTTGTTGTTTTATTAAATGAATCGATTACTTACCCAACACTCGGGAAGTAAAATTCTTGGAACAAGTTAATCCATTAACAGGCATCGCCTGGGAAATATCGGTGAGTTCTCCTTTCCAACTAGATACGACTTCTTGGTGAAGCCGTATCAATAAGTTTCTACTTGGGGAAAGTGGGGACGAGCTTTACGTTTCAGAGTCATGGATTTCATCTGAACTAGGAGTGGCGTAAGTGGCCGAGTAGCGCCGGCCCAGCCTTATTATATTGGCCCAAATGGCCTGGAAGTTCCGCTAAGGCGGTCCATTCCTTAGGAGTTCAGTGTTCGGTTGACAAGTAAATCCGACAGGTTCTCCTCTACATGTAGAAAATGGTGGGGTTGTACTACTACGACTGATCATCGTAAGTGGTCTTCCTGGTGCGGCAAACTCCCGTAATGAGTTCATCATCCAATTGGATAATTTCTGCAACACTACCCAGAGCACTTCGATAGAAAGGCTACGGTTGGGCGATTGTTGAGTGTTGGCAGGGTCAAGTTTTCAAAATGATGTTTACATCAAATGAAGTATCTCGTAACTTCATTTTATTTTGATGATATTTTAAAAGATTTAATCTATTCAAATCTGGTCTTGTAGTCTCATCTATGTGATGAACTTTTGAACTAATTATAACTTGAACGGTGGTAGTTCAAGTAGTATTTGGAAAAGATATAAGTATATTGGAGTATTTTGTAACTTCATCTTTTAAACTTATATCTAGTAAATGATTATCTTATGCATGACAAAGATTTTCAGAAAAACGTTGAGACAAGGTTAGATATATGAGATCACCTTGCAACGATATTTTTATACAGTTATACACTGGAATTCTGTGTGTATTATGCATGGAAGAGGACTTCCAATATTTTGAAAAGTATATATGTATATATATATATATACTGAATATTTTGCGACTTCATCGCATTAAGATATCAAACTTGGTTCATTTCTTTTGACCAAGATTTTCATGAGTACTATGAGAAGGCTCATATATTGTTAGTCATTATACATATTATTTTGGTGGGCTTGCTGCTCACCCTTGCTTTCTTCTTTCATCATACAATATCAGATAGACAAGATGAACCGGACCAAGCTCCCGATTCGCAAGAGGTTAGAAAACGTTCGGCAGTCTTCTGGAAGCGTTGATGCTGCTATAGCTGAGGTAGGGACTACCAATAGGCTAGGCTTTCAACTTTTGATGTACCAGACTTATGTATATTATGAATTGTAATAATGGCAAAGAAATGTAAATTTATCCAGAAAACCTTTTAAGGTGTATTGTCATTTAATTGTGGAATAAAATGACTTGTGATTATTTGTGGATATTCATCTCTGAGACTATAACTTGTGGTGTGTGTGTTTATTGTGGGGTCACAGTACAGAGTAGTTGATTGTGTATTAAGATTGGGTGTTATTAAGGGAAATGGATCTCGTGGCAACCCGGATCCCCGACCCCGGATTTGGGGGTGTTACAACAACTGCTTCTGCCCCATATGCTAACATGAAGGGAGTTGCTCCAGCCGTGACTCTACAGATAGTCCTATAGGCTCATAGTATTGGGAGTATCTCATCCACCCAATTATTTCTCGGTTTCTCGATCCTCTTCTTTAGTCCATCCAGGATTATTCGATTTTCTACCTCTGCTTGCCCATTGGCTTGCGGGTGAGCCACAGAGGTGAACCGTAACTCAATTTCATTTTCTTCACAATACTTCTTGAATTCCTCGTTGTTAAATTGTGTTCCATTGTCGGTGACTAGGATACGGGGAATTCCATACCGGCACGTAATATTTTCCCACAGGAATTGTACAACCTGCTTAGTCGTGATTTTGGCCAAGGGTTTGGCTTCAATCCACTTAGTGAAATAATAAATGGCTACAATCAGGAACTTCCTTTGTGTCGTGGCCATGGGGAAAGGCCCCAGAATATCCATTCCCCACATAGCAAAGGGGATGGACGAGTTGATAGAGGTCAGCATCTCGGGGGGTTGTCTAACAATCGGTGAATGCTTCTGATAGCGGTCACACTTCTTCACATATTCTTTGGCATCAGCCATCATTTCCGGCCAATAGAAGCCTAAACGGGTTATCTTATGAGCCAAGGCCCTGCCCCCCAAGTGTTGCCCATAAATACCTTCATGTACTTCTTCAAGAGCCAAGCATGCCTCATCGGGCCTGAGACACCTTAAGTAAGGAACCACGAAAGATCTTTTGTACAGAATCCCATCTATCAAAGAGTACCTTAGTGCCCGAACAGCTAACTTCCGTGCTTTAGTAGCATCGTTTGGCAACCAACCGGTTTGAATGTGGGCCTTAATGGGATCTATCCATGACATCCCCAGGCCTACAGGAGCTACAAGCTTAACATCTATACTCCGTGTCTTCAAAATACGGAAGTACACACTTCCTGAACTTTCTTCTATCTCGGATGAAGCAAACTTTGACAATGCATCTGCCTTAGCATTTTCCTCCCTTGGAATGTGCTCAACATGGCATTCATTGAATTGGGTCATCACAGCCCTTACTAGGCGGACATACTTAGCCATCGTTTCATCCCTTGCCTCAAACTCTCCCTTTACCTGGGATATGAACAGCTTCGAGTCTTCACGGACTTTTAAGTTCTTGACTCTAAGTGTCCCTGCTAGGCCGAGGCCAGCTATCAGGGCTTCATATTCTGCCTCATTGTTTGTGGTTGGGAAGTCTAACTTCATGGCATACTCAATCAAGAACCCATCGGGGCTTTGTAAAACTGTTATTCCCAGTGGACTAACAATGAGATTTACAGAAGGGGGGTTGAATGTAAATCTCAAAACTTTTTCAAGTTTTGAGCAGTTTGTAAGGCTAAGTGTTTGAGTGATCAAATGTGTGTGAATTGCTTGGAGCTGATGCAGACAGATATATATTCAAACACAAAGAACTTAAAAACTTTTCTGGTGGATTTGTTGTTCCACCAGAGATGTGTTATTCCAGAAAATCTGTGATTCAAAATTAAATCACAGCTGCTTCCTAGTACAAATTAGATGATTTTCTCTCTTGATATTTCTAAACAGCTCAGAGAAAATTCACATCTAATTACTAGCTACTACTTGGTTTATATAACACCAAGTTTATAAGTGAAGACAAAGATAAAGTACAATAAGACAATAGTTCTCCACTTGTTTCTGTTCCATTTTTATCCAGTGTAATATGGAATTATCTGTTGACTTTCCATTATGACCCAGACTAAAAACGGCTGTTATTTCTGCTGTTCCTGAAATAGGCTACCACATCTCTGTCAATCCATGTGCCTCTGTCAGCTTTGTTAACTGTCACTATTAACTGCTATGAGACTGAGCATCCGTTGAAGCTTTCATCCGTTGATGGCTTTATCCGTTGATGCTCTAGCAGTGCATCCGTTGAAGCTTTCATCCGTTGATGGCTTTATCCGTTGATGCTCTAGCAGTTGAAGCTTTATCCGTTGAAGCGTTAGAGACATCCGTCGAAGCTTAGTTTCTTATCCGTTGAAGGTCTTCAATATCCGTTGACACTTCTTCACTTATACAAAATTACAAGGCATGAAATATTTACAATTAGCCCTCCTATTTGTACATCCATTAGTAGTCAACATGACTGATTATCTCCTAACAACATCTAAGAATTACAGCTTGAAACTAGAGAGTGAGATGTGCTACAATACCAAACTTATTGCTAAGTAAGGCTACTCCTTCAACGGATAGCCAAGATGGTCTTATCCGTTGAGGCTACAAATACTAGATTTCTACTTAAGTATTTTGCTTAACTTATCATCAAACTAATACACATATTCCTAACAATCTCCCCCTATTTATGTCTACTAGAACTTGTAGGCATAAATTTGGGTTTAGCTTGATGATAACAAAACACTTAACAAATATATAAACTGTAACAAAGCAGAAATTCAAAAGTGCTGCAAAAGTGTATATGCTGAGATGAAATTGAAGAAATACATTGTTTCCAAGGGTGCTCCTTTAGCCTGAGCAAATTACATTCTTTTCCTTTGATCCCTGGTTTTCTTTCCTAGCCTCCTGTCATTCTCCTCTATTTGAAGTTGAAGTTGTCTGTAGAATTCAGCTTCATCTTCTTCATTGATATCTAACTTAGATTGCATATCCTTGAGAGTTTCATTACTGGCAATCTTTAGCTGATCTTCAATTCTGAAAAATCTGTTGACTCCTTTGTTGTCTCTGAACTCCATCAACCAATGAGGTGATTTGTGAATTGTAATACCTCTCTCTTGAATGAGTAAAGTTCTAGGCAAGGCATTGGGCTCCCTCCAAGTTTTCCTTATGTTGGCAATCTTGTTGAGAATCTCAGTCCTGGCAGTTCTGGTAAAGCCAGAATCCTTATGTATGGCTGAGTAGACTCTAATCAAGGTAGAGTAGCCTTCATTCAGAATTCTGTGAAGAGGCCATGTTCTTTCCCCAGCTCCTTTGTATTTGAACACTAGTCTTTCTGGTAGTTGTCTGTAGGCAGCTATTCCCCTTACATCCTCCAGCTCATCCAGATAGAGTTCAATGTCTAAAAATTCTTTTATGTCACAGATGTGAACATAATCATCTTTAGAGGTTTGAGGTTTAGGCTTAGGCTTCTGTGTAAATTTGATTGAGGCTTTAGAGGGTGTTGATTTGATTCTTCTTTTCTGCTTCTTTGATGGTGGAGAAGAGGTTAGGAAGGTGGGCAATTTGATGGTGTCCCAATCAATTGGTTCCTCCTTGGGAATGATTGTTTCACCATGAATGTTCATGAAGGGGTCAGGTACAATGGGTTCAGGAATAGAGGGTAGTGGTTTGGATATTGATTGGGTTTCTTCAGTCTTATCTACCTTCTTTCTCTTTGCATTGACCTTCTTTTTTTTCCCTTTCTTCCATTCTTCCTTACTTCTTTCCTTCATCTCAGTACCAACCATGTCCCCCATAGCTTCATCTTCACCTTTGTCTTCAATTTCTTTCTGCTCTTCAGCCTGACTTGACTTTAGCTGTTTTTTAAGCTTTGCTCGTGCTCTTTTGTCAGCCTTTAGCTATTTGGCTTCTTCCTTCAACCTTTTGGTTTCTTCCCTCTTGGCTATTGAGAATTTGGGATGTCCTTGCATCACACATATGCTCTTTCCCTCTCTGAAGATAATAGCCATGTTTCTCTTTACAGCCTCATCCATGGTCTCTTTGAGATATGCAATACTTCTACCTAAAAGCTTGTCCTCATCAGCTTTTGGAAGAGGAAAATCCACCTCTTTTAGAGGATTCTTTGTAGAGTCCTTATTGGATCTGTTGTTGGGCTTGAGAACCATAGGTTGCAGATCTTTGGAAGAAGTTTCTCCATCCTTATGCCTCCCTACTGGCTTGAGTTCCATAATAATTGATTCCACTTTTGTGCTATGCTTCACAGATTGTGATTGAGAAGTTGTAGAACCAAATATTAGTTGCATCTTTTCATCAATCTTCTTCCTTTGCTCTTTGACTTGCAATTCAGCTGTTGCTATCTGGATTAGATCAATTCCATCTAGCTTTCCTTTGACTTGAATTGGTGGAGAAGTTGTGATGACAGGAACTAGCACTTGAGAAATCTGAACTGTTGTAGATGGCTCTCCTTCCCCTTCCCCTTTATTCTCCCCCTTTTTTATCATCAAAGGTAGGGGTCAAGCCTTGTGCTTGTGCCAGCTGCATGAGTAGATTTGTTTGAGTTTGTTGATTCTGAAGAATGGTGACCATAGAGTCTTCAATGATTTGAACCCTATCTTCCAATCTGGCCAGCCTCTTGTCAGCATCAGATGCCTTCCTCAGTCTCCCCAACAAATCTTGCACAGTACCATAGGGTATAACTGAATCCAATTTCTCAGCATTGTAGGATTTCAGATCAGCAATGTCCAGCTTGAGCTCATCCACACTTAGATTTTGCTGGTAATGCTGCAACTGCAAGAGATGCAGAGATTCCAGATGAGCTTGGAGAATTGCCTTGGTACCAGCATCCTGAGTCTCCTGAATGGCCTGCTGAATTGTCATGACTTGTTTGACCAAAGTGACACCAAACTCTCCTGGTGTTGATGGTTTTGCCCATGCCCATGCAGGAAGATTAGGAACAGAACTTGGGCCTGCTACTCCCCCTAAGTTCATGCTCTCATGCAAAGAATTAGAGTCATCATCATTAGAATTTACTCCAAATTCTTCAGATGGCTCACCAGCTTGAGAAGGCAGCCTGTTGACAGCAGCTTTGTCTGTAAGAAGAGATTTTGAAGTGTGTACAATGTGTAGTGTCTGTTTTGCCTCCACATTGCCCTGTGCAGCCAATAATTGATAGGCTGAAACAGGGTGAGTAAAAGTGTCAGCATCCAAGGAAATGTTATCAATGACAGCTTTGTAATGTTGCTGAAATTGTCTTTCCTTATCTGCATCACCCACTTTCATTAACTCACTAGCAATGGCTGGATCCACCCTTATAGCTTCTGTACCTGCCTTTCTCTCAATTTCTCTCTTTTCTTGCATCAGGGTCTCCCCCTGGCTCACACACACCCTCACACCCTCACCTTCACCTTCTAAGGTGGCACTCCTCTCACTTACTTTTGCCATGCTGGAAGAAATAGCATGCATTTGGTGACTCTCAACCTCTCCTTTTGCCTGGGAGCAACCCAGCCTCTCACTCAAAAAATCACTCCCTTCCCTCAAGCCTAAAAGTGATTGTACAGTTGCCATGTCCTATACAGTTGGAGTTGTTTCTGTTAAGTGTGTAGAGGCCATCAACGGATAGGGAGTATCCGGTGAAGTAGAAACTGATGGTATCAACGGATAACTGCTGTTAAGCTTATCCGTTGAAGAACAACCACTTGTCAACGGATGAGAGATATCTGTTGAAGAAGAAAATGATGTAGAGATAGAAAGTGATATAATTGTTGAATCTGTGTGGATTGATTTTAAGTGTGGTGACACAGATTCTGCAACTACATCTGAAAGAATTGGCTGATGATCCAACAAATCATCTAAAAGATGATGATCACCAGGTTTTGAGTGGGGCTCCTCCCTGAGTTTTAATGAGGGAGAATCAGGAATTGATGTGAATATCATATCCACATCCAGAGAGGGTGTTGGAGAGTTTGAGGAATGGTGTGTTTCTATATTGAGAGAATGGGGCTGTGATTCCACATTTGCTGGAATCACATCAAGCTGAATTTGAGAAGGCATAGATACTGGTGGATGTATATGTGTTGTGTGTGTCCCTTGTGTGGAAACTAGGGTTTTGGCCTTCTTCTTCCTTGAAAAGGCTTGAATTGGTGAATGTGTAGCTTCAGTGTCCCTCCCTCTTTTGTTCAGTATCCCTGGTTGGGGACTATTTTCAATAGTTACAGCCTTTTGGGAGGATGCAACTAGGGATGTGCTAGACTCCTTTTGAACCACTACAGTCTTTTGAGAGACTGTGGCTTGGCTGGTTTGGGTACCACTCACCTCTCCCACCTTATCCTGGGGGGCTTTTTGATGTTCACCCCTCCCCTCACCACTCACACCCTGTTCACTCCCTTCAGGGTTTATGGTAGTTGTTACAACTGTTGTCTTTTGAGAAACAACAGAGGTAGGTTTCTTTGACTTGACTTTGGAAACTTTAGATTTGGTGGCTTTGGTAAAAGACTATTTGGACAATGACACAGGTTCCATAGCCACACTAGAAGGCAAAGAAACATTGGGGTTGGAAATAGTAGGAGTTATAGAAACATTTACCTCACTTACCTGTGGTGCATTCATGATTGGCAAGTATACCAATGGCACCTGGCTGTTGAGGTTCATTCTCAAAAGGTCTGCAAGGACCCTTTTCTCTTGTGCCCAGCATTTGAGTTTATTATTCTCATTGGATATAACCAAACCTTCAGCAACATGATTAGCCAATAACATAAAGAATCTAGCAAAGTAGATGTTATGTGGTCTATTAGCTTTGTTGCCTAATCTGGAACCTAATTCTAGCATAACACAGTTGCTAAAATTAAAGTACCTATCAGAAACTAGCATATAGAGCATATTAACAAGAGATGAAGTGATAGCATCAAAATTGCTAATCTTCCCAGAGAAAACCTTAATAAAGGCATCTCCAAGAAAACTCCATTCTTTCCTAAGGCCTTTCCTTCTAATACTACCTAAACTAACAGAATCAAAAGCATAGCCTATGGAATCTAGCATTGCAGAGACATCTTTATCAGTATGTGGTGTCATGGCATTATTCTCAGGGAACTTAAAGCAAGATTGTATATCATCATAATTTATGCAATAGTCCTTACCTTTGAGAGAGAAGGCAATAGTCATATCTGTGGAGTTGAACTCTGCAGTTGTCCAAATCTCCTCAATCACTTCACAGTAGATGGTTGGGGCTTCCAGCATTGCATAGCTCAGTTTGCAGTTCTTGATGAAGTCCATCATCTTGTGATAATCAGAATGGGCTTCATTCTTTTCAACCAAGACTATGAAATTATTCTTTTCATAAACAAATCCTGTTTGAGACATAATTTTGACTACTGGTGCCATTGTTGTGAGTAGAGGTTGCAGAGAAAAACTTGAGAATTGAGAGAGAAAGAGAATGATAATTGCAAGAAAGTGTAAAGTGAAAATAAGAATTCAATTGGGCTTTTATACTTTCTTGAATTAAAATACAAATAAAATAATTAAATGATACTTTTAAGTAAGTGATAGCCGTTCAGGAATAAATGAAACTGTAGTAATTCTGAAAACTACCGTAAATACAAATACATACAACACTGTATATTTGTATCAACGGTTGAGTAAACTAATCAACGGCTGTGACTCACTGTCGTGACACATCAACGGATAAGGTAAATAGTTATCCGTTGATGAACAACACTATTTTATCCGTTGAAGGATAAAATTACCAGAAATGTATTTGTCTTTCAACGGATAATGAATATCCGTTGATAGAACAATTTTGGCTTTCAACGGATAGGGAATATCCGTTGATAGGATAAGTCTTGATTAAAGCCAACTTTGTTCTTGTAGCAAATTCATTTCAGGCTACAAGACAGATTACATAGATGACATAGATTATGAATAGTTAAGCATACCTAACTCACTTACTAATCTTGTGAATGTTGATTCATCAAGTGGCTTGGTAAATATGTCTGCAATCTGCTTTTCACTTGGAACAAAATGAAGTTCCACTGTACCTTTTATCACATGTTCCCTAATGAAGTGGTACTTGATATCAATGTGCTTGGTTCTTGAGTGCTACACTGGATTTTCAGTAATGGCAATGGCACTTGTGTTGTCACAAAATATTGGAATTTTGTCAACAGTTATACCATAGTCAAATAACTGGTTCCTCATCCACAGTATTTGTGCACAGCAACTACCAGCTGCAATGTATTCAGCTTCAGTTGTTGATGTGGAAACAGAATTTTGCTTCTTGCTGAACCATGATACAAGCTTGTTTCCTAGAAATTGACAGGTGCCTGTTGTGCTTTTCCTGTCTATTTTGCAACCTGCATAATCTGCATCTGAGTAGCCAATTAGATCAAAACCAGACTCTCTAGGGTACCAAATTCCTAGATTTGGAGTCCCCTTGAGATATCTGAAAATTCTTTTAATAGCCACTAAGTGAGATTCTTTAGGGTCAGCTTGAAATCTAGCACAGAGACATGTAGAAAACATGATATCAGGTCTACTGGCAGTTAAATATAAAAGTGAGCCAACCATGCCTCTATAACTTATAATATCCACGGACTTTTCAGCCTTGTTTAATTCAAGCTTGGTGGCAGTGGCCATGGGAGTTTTTGCAGGTGAACAATCCATTAAGTCAAACTTCTTTAAAAGATCATAAATATATTTAGTTTGACTAATGAAAATTCCACCACTAACTTGTTTAACTTGTAAACCAAGAAAGTAAGTCAGCTCTCCCATCATGCTCATTTCATATTTACTTTGCATTAATTTAGCAAACTTTTTACAAAGTTTATCATCTGTAGATCCAAATATAATATCATCTACATAAATTTGTACAAGTATCTTAGAGCCATTAACATTTCTAAAGAAGAGAGTTTTGTCAACAGTACCTCTTGTGAAGTGATTATCTAGAAGGAACTTTGATAAAGTCTCATATCAGGCTCTAGGTGCTTGCTTTAGTCCATAGAGTGCTTTCAATAAATAATACACATGGTCTGGAAAATTTGGATCTTCAAAACCTGGAGGTTGGCTTACATAAACTTCTTCCTCCAATTCCCCATTTAGAAATGCACTCTTGACATCCATCTGATAGACTTTGAAATTGGCATTAGCTGCATAGGCTAGAAAGATTCTGATGGCTTCAAGTCTTGCAACTGGAGCAAATGTTTCATCAAAATCTATTCCCTCTTATTGAGAATAGCCTTTGGCAACCAATCTGGCTTTATTCCTTATGACAATGCCATTTTCATCTATCTTGTTTCTGAATACCCATTTTGTGTCAATAGAACTCTTGTTCTTTGGCTTGGGTACCAGCTTCCACACTTTGTTCCTCTCAAATTGGTTTAGCTCCTCTTGCATTGCTAAAATCCAATCTGGATCCAAAAGAGCTTCTTCCACTCACTTAGGTTCCTCATGTGATAGAAAGCTACTATACAGACATTCATCTTGAGTAGCCCTTCTAGTTTGTACTTTTGATGTAGCATCACCAATGATCAGCTCAAAAGGGTGATTCTTGGTCCATTTCCTTTGAGGTGGTAGATTAGCCCTTGATGAGGTTGCCTCAGTATTGTCATGATGTGAGATAGAGTGTTGATTTGTTGAAACTCCCCCTGAGTTGCTGATCCTTTGAAAGGAATTAGGAGTTCTATCAACTGATGAGGTGAATTGATTATCCGTTGACAGACTATGATCAACGGATGCTTCGTTATGAACTTCAACGGATGATGCACTTTGTCTTTCAACGGATGCTGCATTGCTTCTTTCAACGGAAGCTGAATTATGACTTTCAACGGATGCAGCATTCTGTGCATTATCCAAAGGCAGACTCTGGTTTCTTTTTGAGATGCCTTCTTCATCATTCTCATCTTCACTATCATCACAATATATCTCAATATTGTCAAATTTGAGTCCTTCATGATGTCCCTCATCTGTTAGTCCATCAATCTTTTTATCATCAAACACAATATGTACAGATTCCATGACAATGTTGGTTCTTAGATTGTAGACCCTATATGATTTTCCAGCAGAATAACCAACAAATATTCCTTCATCAGCTTTTGCATCAAACTTTCCTTTGTGATCTGGTTGATTCCTTAAGATGTAGCATTTGCAACCAAAGACATGTAGAAAGTTTAAAGTTGGTTTTCTTCTCTTGAATAATTGATAGAGAGTCATGCAATTTGCTTGATTGATTAGAGAAATATTCTGAGTGTAACATGCACAGTTAACAGCCTCAGCCCAAAAATAAGTTGGGAGTTTTGACTCCTCAAGCATTGTCCTTGCAGCTTCAATTAGTGATCTGTTCTTCCTTTCCACCACACCATTTTGTTGTGGAGTTCTTGGAGCTGAGAACTCATGCATGATCCCATTTTCTTCACAGAACATCTTCATGGTTGAATTCTTGAACTCAGTCCCATTGTCACTCCTAATATTCCTTACTTTGAAATCAGGATGATTGTTGACTTGCTTGATATGGTTGATGATGATTTCACTAGTTTCATCCTTTGATCCAAGAAAATAAACCCATGAAAACTTTGAGAAATCATCTACAATCACTAGGCAGTATCTTTTCCTTGAAATTGACAATACATTGACTGGTCCAAAAAGATCCATGTGTAGAAGTTGCAGTGGTTCATCAATTGCAGATTCAAGCTTCTTACTGAATGATACTTTCTTTTGCTTTCCTTTCTGACAAGCATCACACAGTCCATCCCTTGTGAATTCCACTAGAGGCATTCCTCTAACTAAGTCCTTTTTGACTAGATCATTCATTGTCTTGAAATTCAAATGGGACAGCTTCTTGTGCCATAGCCAACTTTCAACTGGACTTGCTTTGCTGAGAAGACAAGTAATGGATTATGCATCTGTAGAGTTGAAATCAGCTAAGTACACATTCCCTTTTCTAACTCCAGTTAGAACTACTTTATTGTCCTTTTTACTTGTGGCAATACAGGCTTCACAATTTAAGGAAACAGTATTCCCTCTATCACATAGTTGACTGATGCTCAATAAATTGTGTTTGAGACCATCAACCAATGCAACTTCATCAATGATGACATTTTCTTTTGAAATCAAGCCATATCCCATAGCGAATCCTTTGCTGTCATCTCCAAAGGTTATGCTAGGGCCAGCTCTCTCCTTAAACTCTGTGAGCAGGGTGAAATCTCCTGTCATGTGTCTTAAACAACCACTGTCCAAGTACCATAGATTCCTTCTTTGTCCCTGCACAATCAAGTTGATTTTGGTACCCAAGTTTCCTTGGGTCCAGCCTTGTTAGTCTTTTTCCTAGACTTCATTCCTCCTGCATTTTTTGACTTAGGTAACTTTGGGTCAACCTTGGTCTCAGATGTGGTTGGTTGAAGTGTAGGGTTAGTCACAGAATCATTTAACACATTTGATTGAATTTGATAAGGCATAGGTTGTCCAAACATGTTATTCCACATAGGCATATTGTATGGTATTTGAGGCATACTAAATGCAGTAAGGTAAGGATTGTTAATGTATGGCATGTTTGCAAAATGTGCATGGGGATTCTGGTGAGACATAACAGGCATAGCATGCAGAGGTGACATAGACATGTTAGGCATGGAGGGATTTGAAGGCATGGGAGCATTTTTAACAGATTTGCAATTATCAGATAGGTGATTAACACTTTTACAATGTACACAGCTTTTTCTAGGAGCATACCTATCAGGTGTGTAATTGTTATGTTTATTAATCCCTACCTTCCCATTTCTTTTAGATTTTCTTTTAGTTTCCTTCTTATCCTCAACCAACTTAAGCCTATCTTTCAACTGATCTAAAGTCATGTGTCCTATATTCACCTTACTGACATCTCTGGATGTGCTAGCTCCTTCTTTGACAAAGTTCTTGAGAGTTGAATCATTCTTTTTTATTTTTAAAAGAACTTGCCTGCTTTAATTGATGAGCCTTCAACGGATGCTCCTTTTCTTCCTTCAACGGATAACTTTCATCATCCGTTGATTCCACATCCGTTGACAATCCATCAATTAATTCTAACTTCTTTTTGTTTTTCTTCCAGGCATCCTCACAGAATGATTCAATTCCCTGAACCTTGGCAATTTGAACACCAACATCCCTAGATGTTTTCCAGGCCTTGATTACCTCTTGCTCACTTTCTAACTGTTTAGAAAGAATTTCTACTTTCTTAACAGCTTCTTCTAGTTCACTCTCAACAGTCAAGCATTTAAGTTTAATCTTTTCAAGCTCAATTACCTGACTCTCTAACACAGCATTCCTATCACTTAAAAACACATTATTTTCTTTGATCCTAGTGTTTTCTTTAGCTAGTGATTTAAGAGAAACACGCAAATGATATAATTCATTGGACATATCATTTATGGCTTCATTGCATTCATGTTTAGAAAGCTGAGAGAGATCAGTAGTAATTACCTGGTTGCTTGATGAACTAGTTTTATTTTCATCAGAATTAGCCATCAGGGCTAGGTTGACATATTCCACATCATCATCTTCATTTACCCCATCTGCTGCCCAATCATCTTGAGTGAGAAAAGCTCTTTCCTTTTGTTTGAGCAAATCAAAATACTTCCTTTTGTAATCAACTTGCTCAAATTTCTTTTTCTCAGAATTTGGCTTCCTACACTCACTTGCAAAGTGTCCACTGATGCCACAGTTGTAACATTTGAACTTTGATTTGTCCACCATGTTTTTGTTTGGCTTAGTGAACTTTGTGTTTTTCCTGAACTTCATCTTTCCAAACCTCTTGGACAGAAAGGCCAAATGTTCTTCAATATCATCAGATTCATCCTGACTGGAATTGTCTTCATCCTCAGCAACTTGCTCTTTACCCTTGCTTGATTCTGATTTGCTTGTGCCAATTTTGAGACTTGGCATTGTCTTCTCCTCATTCCTGGCTTCAACTTTTTCACTGTCAGCTACAAGTGCAACTGATCCTCCTTTTCTCTTTCCCTTTTCCAACAGCTCATCTTGCTCCATCTCAAGTTCATAAGTCTTCAAAATTCCATATAATCTTTCAAGTGTGAAGTCCTTATAATCTTGAGAATTTCTTAGAGAAACAGTCATAGGCTTCCATTCCTTTGGTAGAGACCTTAGAAATTTTAAATTGGAGTCCTTGACTTGGTACACTCTCCCATACAGCTTTAGTCCATTCAATAGTTTCTGAAATCTGTTGAATGTATCATTCAATGATTCTCCTTCTTCAAAATGAAAATATTCATATTGTTGAATGAGAAGCTGCATTTTGTTTTCTCTAACTTGCTCAGTGCCTTCACAGATAAGCTGCACAGTATCCCAAATTTCCTTAGCAGTTTGGCTATTGATGACATTGTCAAACATATCTTGATCCAGGCCATTAAACAAAATGTTCATGGCTTTCTTGTCCTTGTGGACCTCTTCAATATCTTCAACAGTCCATTCTGCCTTTGGCTTGGGAATAGACTGTCCAACAGCAACTGTAGCAGTAGCAGCTGTGGCCACCTTGTGTGGGATGTGAGGACCATTCTCAATGCAGTTGATGTAGCTTTCATCTTGAGAGAGAAGATGTAAATGCATCTTCACCTTCCAGTGATGATAGTTATCTCTTTCCAGGATTAGAATCTTTACACCAATATCCTTCTTACTCATGATGTTGGCAGAATAGATCTTTAAACTCTTTGTATGTTAAGAGCTTGCTCTGATACCAATTGTTATTCCCAGTGGACTAACAATGAGATTTACAGAAGGGGGGTTGAATGTAAATCTCAAAACTTTTTCAAGTTTTGAGCAGTTTGTAAGGCTAAGTGTTTGAGTGATCAAATGTGTGTGAATTGCTTGGAGCTGATGCAGACAGATATATATTCAAACACAAATGGAATGAACATAAAGAACTTAAAAACTTTTCTGGTGGATTTGTTGTTCCACCAGAGATGTGTTATTCCAGAAAATCTGTGATTCAAAATTAAATCACAGCTGCTTCCTAGTACAAACTAGATGATTTTCTCTCTTGATATTTCTAAACAGCTCAGAGAAAATTCACATCTAATTACTAGCTACTACTTGGTTTATATAACACCAAGTTTACAAGTGAAGACAAAGATAAAGTACAATAAGACAATAGTTCTCCACTTGTTTCTGTTCCATTTTTATCCAGTGTAATATGGAATTATCTGTTGACTTTCCATTATGACCCAGACTAAAAATGGCTGCTTTTTCTGCTGTTCCTGAAATAGGCTACCACATCTATGTCAATCCATGTGCCTCTGTCAGCTTTGTTAACTGTCACTATCAACTGCTATGAGACTGAGCATCCGTTGAAGCTTTCATCCGTTGATGGCTTTATCCGTTGATGCTCTAGCAGTGCATCCGTTGAAGCTTTCATCCGTTGATGGCTTTATCCGTTGATGCTCTAGCAGTTGAAGCTTTATCCGTTGAAGTGTTAGAGACATCCGTCGAAGCTTAGTTTCTTATCCGTTGAAGGTCTTCAATATCCGTTGACACTTCTTCACTTATACAAAATTACAAGGCATGAAATATTTACAATTAGCCCTCCTATTTGTACATCCATTAGTAGTCAACATGACTGATTATCTCCTAACAACATCTAAGAATTACAGCTTGAAACTAGAGAGTGAGATGTGCTACAATATCAAACTTATTGCTAAGTAAGGCTACTCCTTCAACGGATAGCCAAGATGGTCTTATCCGTTGAGGCTACAAACACTAGATTTCTACTTAAGTGTTTTGCTTAACTTATCATCAAACTAATACACATATTCCTAACAAAAACCAATCCTGCTTCACTTGAATTTGTTTTTGATGCTCCATCAAAATAGAGAACCCAATATTCTTTCTCCTTATCATCCTTCTCTTTGTCCCCCTTATCAACTTCCTTATCTTGAGGTATGATATCTTCCTGCCCCCCGACTTCTTGGTTGGGTATGGTACATTCCACCACGAAGTCAGCTAATTCCTGGGCTTTTATTGCCGTCTGTGGCTTGTACTTAATGTCGAACTCTCCCAGCTCTATTGCCCACTTGATCAACCTCCCACTAGCCTTGGGACTATGAATGATATTTCTCAGGGGCTAATTTGTTAGCACCTCAATTTGATGAGCCTGAAAGTAAGGACGTAACTTTCTTGAAGCCATCACCAAAGCTAGAGCAAATTTCTCAATAGTTGAATAATTCAACTCAGCACCATGCAGAATTTTGCTGACATAGTATACGGGTTTCTGGATTTTCAGTTCCTCCTTAACCAATACAGCACTCAAGGCACTTTCTGAAACAGCTAAGTACAAGAATAAAACTTCATTCAAAGCTGGCTTGGCCAACAACGGGGCCCGAGTCATATATTTTTTTAATTCCTCGAATGTCTTCTGGTTTTCCTCATTCCATACAAAGTCCTTAATGTTCTTTAGTGACTTGAAGAATGACAAGCACTTGTCTCCTGACTTGGAGATGAATCGTCCCAGCGCAGCAACCCTTCCTGTGAGCTTCTGAACATCCTTGACAGTTTTTGGTGGTTCCATGTCCAGGATTGCCTTTATTTTATCGGGGTTAGCCTCGATCCCTCTCTTGGATACCATCAATCCCAAAAAATTTCCAGACCCTACTCCGAAAGCACACTTTGTAGGATTTAACATCATCTTGTGGTACCCCAGCATCTCAAAAGCTTCCCTCAAATGGGTTATATGATCAGTCTTTACTAGACTCTTGACTAACATGTCATCAACATAGACTTCCATAGTCTTGCCAATAAGATCCTTAAAAATTTTATTTACCAACCTTTGATAGGTGGCTCCTGCATTCTTAAGACCAAATGCCATAACAAGATAATAATAAACACCAAAGTCAGTGATGAATGATACCTTTGAAATGTCACCCTTGTGCATCTTGATCTGATTGTATCCACTAAATTCATCCATGAAGCTCAGCATCTCATGCCCAGCAGTGGCATCAATCAAAGTATCAATCCTTGGCAACGGAAAACAATCCTTAGGGCATGCATCATTCAGATCAGTAAAGTCTATACACATCCTCCACTTTCTATTGGCCTTCATCACCATTACAGGGTTTGCTAACCATTCCGGAAATTGAATCTCCTCAATGAAACCAGCCTCTAAGAGCTTCTTTACTTCCTGTTTTATAGCCTCTTGTCTTTCCGGGGCAAAGTTTCTTTTCTTTTGCTTCACTGTCTTCTGGTTTGGGTCCACGTTTAACTTGTGAGTAATCAGCTTCGGGTCTATGCCTGGCATATCAGCTGCTGACCATGCAAACACATCACTATTTTCTTGCAAAAATCTCACCAACTTCCCTCTAAGGGGCTCCTCAAGTATGGCTCCAATGAAAGTCATCCTCTCAGGATTCTCGGGGGCTAAAGAAATCGAAACCAAGTCTTCTGCTTCTGCTGGTTTTCCTATTTTCTCATCATTCTCTCGGATATCCATATCTTCAATAGGAAGAACCTGCCCCCCAACTCCATCTGCCCTCAAAGAGGCTACATAACAGCTTCTAGCCATTTTTTGATCTCCTCTCTCTTCTCCAATCCCATTCCGGGTGGGAAACTTCATAACTGAATGGTAGGAAGAAGGGACTGCCTTGAAGGCATGTATTCCTATTCTCCCCATGATATCATTATAAGTTGAACTAGCCTTTACCACCACAAAGTCCAACATCTGCGTTGTTTGCCTTGGTTCCTGACCTATGGTGGTTGGCAACTTGATTATCCCCTCCACGGGACATTCTACTCCCGCAAATCCATATATTGGCATGTCGGTTGGGGTCAATTGGGAGTCATTATATCCCATCCTTAGAAAGGCATCATGGAGCAAGATATCCATTGAAGCACCATTATCCACAAGGACCCTCTTGACTGGGCTATTTCCTATTATCGGTGTTATGACTAGCGGGTCGTCATGAGGAAATTTCACACCCTCTAGGTCAGAATCATCAAAAGCCAATGTTACTTCTCTCCTGGCCCTCTTCGGGGCTTCTCCAACAATATGCATAACCTCTCTAGTATATACTTTTCTGAAGTTTCTGGATAATCCAGCAGCAGTTGGTCCTCCAAAGATTATGTTTATCACAGGCCCTCGAGGTCGCGGCCCTCCAAAAATTGCGTTTATAACTGATCCTCTAGGCTGGGGATTCCGCCCCTGATCGTCTTGGTCCCTCCTACGATCTTCAAAGTTCTTCCTTCCATTGTTATTCCTATCTCCTCCTTCTCCAGTATATTTGTTCAATCTTCCTTTTTGATTGAGGAACTTAATTTCATCTTTCAGCTATCTACACTCATCGATGTCATGACCAACATCTTTGTGAAATCTGCAATACTTGCTCTTATCTAGATTGGCAGGATCAACCTTCAAGGGCTTAGGCCAACGAATATCTCGATCTTTTTCGATTTCCATCAGGATCTGGCTTCTGGGAGCATTCAGTTTAGCGTATTCAGTGAACTTTTGCCCAGGTCCTCCCTTCTTTGGGTTTGAATCAGGGTTTTGCTCGATTCTAGGATACTTGTCCTTAGCGATATACTCCAAATCAGTTTTCCGCTTCTTGCCTCCGGTGGGCTCATTACTCACTATGGTCTTCCTCATGCTCTCTTCTACCTTGATATACTTCCCTGCCCTATCCTGGAGCTGCAACATGCTTTCAGGGGGACGTTTGGCCAAGGACATCTTAAAAAACTCATCCCTAGTTCCTTGTTGCAGTGCTATCATGGCTACCTTATCATCAAGGTCTGGGACTTTTAAAGCCTCCTTTGTGAAACGGTTCAGGTAGTCTCTCAAGGATTCCTTTGTTCCCTGCACAATGCTCATAAGATATGCTGAACTTTTCTCATGAACTCTCCCGCTGATGAATTGCTTAATAAAAGCCTAACTTAATTCTCTGAACGACCCAATAAAGTTTGGGGGCAAGCGACTATACCACCTTTGAGCCATACCCGACAGGGTTTGAGGAAAGGCCTGACACTTAATAGCATCATTCACGGGCTGCAACAGCAGGGCATTAGAGAATATCCTTACATGATTAGCGGGATCTCCCGTGCCATCATAAGCTTTGATAGTTGGCATCTTGAACTTCCTTGAGATATGGGCATTCATTATTTCTTTAGTGAAGGGTAGAGTAGGATCATCAGGATCTCCAAGGGGAAGAAGATTGCTTGGATCAGCCCTTGGGACAACAGCCCTTCTATATACTGGACCATCCAGGTCTATGACAGGAGGAGGATTTCTCCCCCTAGGAGGTACCGGGGGTCTGGTGGTCTGGTGCGCCTCCAAGTCGTGCCTCAGCCTTTGAATCTCAGCCTCGTGAGCCCTGATCATTTCCTGCACTTATTGTGGATTCGTCCCTTGGGTGCTTTGAGGATGTTGGCTTCCATCAGTCATCGGCTCTTTTCTCCTTCTTGGGGCTACTTCATCATCCGAAGATTCAGAGTCTCTCTCAGTGTAAGGACCAGAAAATTCCCGATCCTCAGGGATATGAGCCAAACCTCATATGTATAGGGGCGATCGCCCTCGTGCTTCACTCCATCCAGCATGTCCACTTCCTCTAACCTCAGGGTAAAGGGGCATCCCATAAGGGGGGTTAGTGGTCACAACAATTGAATACTCGTACCCAATGGGTCGAGAAGTCACAGGTGCATGTAGTTGTTGAACTTGGGGATTCGTACCTTGAATATCCGGGGGAATCGTCCCTTGTGGCTGAGGTTGAGTTGCCCCTATCTGGGCTTCCCCTTGGGTAGGTGCATAAGTTGAATGAGGAGGTATCTCCACGGTGGATGAAATCACCTGGGTTATCCCTGACGGTGTTCCTTCCTCCAGAGCTCTAATTGTTCTCTGTGTTCTCGCCATGGTTGTTGTTGTGCTTTCCCACAGACGGTGCCAAATG
Source organism: Apium graveolens (assembly GCF_009905375.1). Classification (NCBI taxonomy): domain Eukaryota; kingdom Viridiplantae; phylum Streptophyta; class Magnoliopsida; order Apiales; family Apiaceae; genus Apium; species Apium graveolens. Next base: position 67,194 of record NW_027418606.1, read on the forward strand.
TTATGGATTAAAAACTAAGAAGTATGATTGTTGTATTTATTACTAAGGAACGTGAGCTTCGAGGCTCGATTTGAATGCTCTTGTGCTTCGTGACTCAATCTGCCTTGACAAGATGCCTACGTACCTTGCTGATTGCCAAGGATCAAGTCAAAAAACGTAGTTCTGATCCGTGGGGTGAGACCCCTTATATAGATGTTGGGAGTCCTTGAATTGGACTTGGTATAGGAGACTTGGTGGTCAAGTCTCTGAATTAGAATGGACTTTGGAATCCTAGGAAGTAGGAAGTTGATTCCTTATCCTTTGAGGTTCCTTGGAGGCCAATCTACAAGGATTTATATCCCCACTAGGACTTATCTTAATAGCTGTTTTTTTCCCTTATTAATTAATTACGAAATTAATTAATAATCAGGGTTTTGGGCCTTCTTTGTTCCATCAGGCCTGATCTGGTCCATCAGGCCTGATCAATGTGTTAAACTTTTTTGTCTGAATATCATACATCTTCTTATTGGTCCTTGCAGCCCAATTCATACGGAATTAATGCAATATTAACTATATAATCAGGATTTATTTATTCCCTATCACGAACTAATTTGGTTGGTTCGATTTATTACCCCTCACCCGACCAACCCGACCCGCGTTCACCCCTACTTGCTTCAAACCATAAAATGACTTCATTATTCTACATATTTTCCTTTCTTGTCCAGGGATAACAAACCCTTTAGGTTGTTCCATATAGATTTCCTCATCTATATCCCCATTTAGGAAAGCTTTTTTTTACATCCAATTGATGTACTGCTAAATTTTGTATTGCATCAATAGCAAACATCATCCTTATGGATGTTATTCATGTTACTGGAGAATATGTATCAAAGTATTCAAGTCCTTTATGTTGCTTATATCCTTTGATTATAAGTCTCTCCTTATACTTGTCGATAGTGCCATCAGTTTTCAACTTCTTCTTGAAAACCCACTTGCTACCTAGCGGTTTACAACCGGCTAACAAGTTCACTAGTTCCTAAGTATAATTCTTCATAATTGAATCAACTTCGTTCTTGATGGCCTCTTTCCACATAGGACCATCGGGTGAGGTAACCCCATCCTTATAGATTTTCGGGTCACTTTTCTCGAGCAAATAAGTCATAAAGTCAGACTCGTACAATATCTCCGTATGTTATCTTTTGCTCATTCTCACTACCCCCACTTTTTCATCCTCGCTCTCTTCACTCTCATTATTGTCATATATAGACTCATTAGCTCGTTTAGACGTTGTTGGAGGTTCATTTTCTAGATTATAGGGAAACATCGTCACAAAAAATGAGGCATTCCTAGATTCCATAATCGTATTCTTCTAAATGTCAGGAATCTTAGAATCATACACGAGAAACCGATATGCAGTGCTATGTGGTGGATATTCGATAAAGATATAATCCACAGTTTTTGGACCAATCTTTACCTTCTTAGGTGCAGTGATCAGTGCCTTTGCAAGGCACCCCCCACACTTTCAACTATTAATAACTTGGTTTCTCTTTCTTCCATATTTTATAATTACTTACTTCCTTATTCTTGCTAATCATCTTGTTAATAAAATAATTTTCACTTAAGATGGATTCCCTCCACATCGACTGCGGAAGTTCAGAGCTTAACAGCATTGCATTCATCATCTCTTTGAGAGTGCGATTCTTCCACTCAGCCACTCCATTTAACTGAGGGGAATACGGTACAGTGACCTCATGAATTATACCATGTTATAAATAGAATTCCCTAGAAGGTTCCATATATTCATCTCCACGATCACAATGTATCATTTTGATTTTCTCTTTTTATTGTGTCTCAAATTCTTCCTTATAGATTTTAAATTTATCTATAGCTTCGTCTTTATTTAAAGCAAATATACATAGCAGTATTTTGTACAATCATCCATGAATGTAATAAATACTTATTTCCTCCTTTAGTTGAAGCGAATTTTAAATCATAAATATCGCTATGTATTAATTCAAACACTTTAGTGTTTCTTTCAACTTGTTTAAAAGATGATCTTGTAAACTTGTCTTAACACAAGTTTCACACTTATGTTTAAAATGATATTAATTTTTGGTATGTATTCTTTAACACTTAATCTTTGTAAAGTGTC